>NC_092213.1:54557421-54586813 GCF_043381705.1 Parasteatoda tepidariorum | reverse complement strand
TAATAAATCCTAATAAAGAATAATTATCCTTACGAATAATTATCCTCATATAATATTTATATATCTTTTATATTTATATTTATATATCTTTTATATTTTTCTTTATATATTTATATATATATATATATATATAATAGATAAATGAACAAATATTGAAATTATTTTACTTATTGATTAATCTTTAAATAAATGAGTATTATAATTATGCCAAAACTGCATTATTTCTGAAATCGAAATTAATCAAAGTCATTTAGAAATTAATTTATTTCTGACGGGTTTTAATAAATTATGTGAATTATAATAGGAAAATGTATTTCTCCCTTTTCTGTATTTTAATTTTTTTGTAATTCGTATTTATTATTTATTTTTAAATTTTATTTAAAAGCAATCAAGACATTTTTGAATTTTAAGGTGTAAATATTTTTACATGACTTAAAAAAAATTTACATCAAATGTCAAAAATTAAAAATTTGATCGAATTTGGTCGAAAAGTTTCTAAGCAATATAACTTCAAAAAAGTCGTATTTTAAATTTTTCATTTTTCAAGATGTAATCGATTTAAATTTATATTGCTGATAATTTTGTTAAATCAAAAATCGTGTAGTTTAAAATGATCAAAAGTTAGAATTAATTAAACTTAAATTTTTTATTAATTTACCTTTCGATTCAAAATTTGCTCAATCATCGTCAAATTAAAAATTATTGGAATAAATTTTAACTTGAATTTATCTTTTGATAAATGAATTGTATAATTGGGCAAACATTAATTTAATTCAAAATTAGAAATCAATTAAATTTATTTAGAAATTTATTTTCGTCCGTGTTATCATTAAATAAGACGATTTTTAATGGAAAAATGTGCGTCGTAAGCAATTTTTTGTTCTTTCTACATTTTCAAAACCTAATGTTCCTAAATTAATTAAAATACCACTTAGAATATTTTTTTACTGAGCTCTTTAATTATTAACTAATGGTTAAGGGTCTTTTTCAGATTTAAAAGAGTCTACTTCTTCTTTGTTAACTCACAGATAAATTAAACGCAAGTGGTTTAATTTATCCGTAATTATTAATATATTAAGTATTATATATTAATAATATTAATAAAGTAATATACATTAATAATTTACTTTATATTGATGATATATAAAGTAAATCAGAAATATGAAGCATATTTCTGAACATTTATTTTTGTTACATTTTATAGATTGAAAAGTGCTCCATTGAACTCAGTTACTAAGTTTTAAATTTTTAAGTCATAATTATTTTTAAAACTTTTCAAAATTCAGGCTTTTAAAATACTTGCAACTTTAAAATTTTAAATTTGGTAGCTAGGTTTTATAATCTATTCAATAAATAAAATAAAATAAAATAAAATAAAATAAAATAAAATAAAATAAAATAAAAAATGTTCAAAAATATTAATTAGTTACTTAATAAACAAAAAAATATTTCTTATTTATGAGTCATTGTAGGTTAACAAGTTTAACATTTCAAGTCTTAAAAAATACTTACAAATTTAAAGTTTTAAAATTGGTTATTATGTTAATTTTGACAAATTTAAAAAATATTCAAAGTTATGAATTAATTAATATGTAAAGAAGTAGCGTACGTATGAGTTTTCGTAGATCAAAGTTTTTATAGTTCAAGCTCTTTTTCAAAATTAAAGTCTTAAAAATAATTCCAATCTTTAAATTTAACATTTTGTCACAGTGTTTATAATGGCACAAATATATAAAATAGTAATATAACAGTTATAAAATGGCTGTGTATAACAGTTATAAAATGGCACAAATAGATAAAATGAATATTAAAAACATACAAAATACGCATACATGTTAAGTAGTTGCTTAAATAAACTTTGCTTTCATATAATTATCCATAGATTATAGAGGAAGAACAATCCATTTTCTGTCTGAAAGAGAACCTTTAAGCATAATTGAGTTATGTTATGTTCTTGGCAAATAGTTGTAACTAATATTAGCAAATATTTATAATCATTATTAATTAGTTTTAACTGGCATTAGTAATAAATTATATCTAACGTTTTATCATTTTTCTTCTTTCAAGAACCATGAAATATATCTTCAGGAAAGAAAACGCAATATATGTAAATATAAAATGGCCAAAACATCTAAATTTACTTCAAGAAAAAGTTAATAAAACCTGATTGTTTGATATAGTATAAAGTCACGTTTGGTATAATTGATGGTTTAAGAAAATGTCAGGATTTAATGAGCTATTCTGAGAAAAAAGAACTTAAATGAAATATGTTATGTACTTTGAATTGTGTATTTAGAGTGAGGTATTAAGAACAATCCACATTAAGCTTTTTCAGCGAATTCTTGATTACTGTGGGACCTAGAAAAACGCTGAAGGATTAAATACAAATAAAAGTGTGTAGCAAAGGATTCATAGTTTATTCTTTGCTTGACTAAAATAAGTGTAAGACAAAATGTTCTTTGATCTGAAATACCACTGAATTAAAGCTTTTCTTTGAGGTGTCTTTTGTCGAATGAAAAACGTTTATTTTGGCGAATAATATGTTCTTTTTATAACTGCTTAGATTTCGAAACAGTTGTTCATGACTTATTGTTTTTGTCCATTCCTAGCGTCCTCTATGAGGATTATGAAAATGGCGCAAAATGTTAATATTAAGAGAAACCATAGTTACTTGAAAATGAAATGTGTTTGTGATCTAAATTTTTAATATTCAAACAGTTACTCTTACACTGTATTATTTGAGTTAAAAAATATGCAAACATTGAGAATTAAGGATTGATTTCAATGATTCTTTTTCTAATTTTTTTTTTTATCTAAGTGAAGAAATCTCATCAAATTGGCGATTTAAAGAAACAGAAATGTTCAAATATTTAAAATATAGGATCGTTTTTAAACCTACTCAATGTTTAAATAAATTAAAATTAAAGCTTTGTGCTTAAAGTTTAAGATACTGCGGATTCTTTTTCTTTATTTTCTTGACAGAGGAGTTTTAAAATGTGCGCTTCGTTCCATTGATTTATGAGCCAAATACTTCTTATCTATACTTCTTAAATTATATATTTTAAAACTTTTTTTTAAATTTCATTACAATTATGTTTTTTAGAAATATCAGTTTTGGATACTTGCGACTCAAACTTACAAAGTGATAATATCTAAATAAATGATTGAAATCAGATTTATTTATGTCAAACTGTATTGGCTTCTGAATCAACAAATGCCGCGAATGATCTACGATAACGTCATTTGCAATTATCCAATTATCGAAAGTTGGAATAGCTCTCCTTGATTCTGTTAAGGTTATCAAAAATATTCCTGCTTTATTACTTTTAATTAACACATTCCATTAATTTTCAAACTGACTGTTGATATAGAGACGAACTACTCGTTCATAACAAATATTTATGTCGAAATACTATTAAAGTTTCACTGGAAGAAGAACAAAAATAAAATGAATCCTTAACATTCAAAATTTAGAGTGTAACAATATAGGAGAGAAACCCAGACTAAGTCTTAGTCCTATGTAGCACTTGATTAGAGCAATTCACTAATGACAACATTTTCAATGCCTTATCAAGAAAAAATTTGTATGATCACTTTGAAAACCCAAGAATTATTTTAACTTAACCCTTCACAGATCAATTCACTTAGTGTTTGAAACGAACAAACGAGCGTCTTTTAGGTCAATCTGTTTCAGTCTAAATGTGGTAACAGTGTTTAATATTTAAATGGGATCAAATGACCGAATTAGTTAGTTCAATAAAACGATTGGGGATTAATGATGATTTGGATGGAAAAAAAATCTACAATTGAGTACTGAATGATAAAAGAAAGTTGCTATAAATCATCTTAGTAACAAATTCAGACAAATCCAGATATGAAAATGATATTTAGAAAAGGAAGCACAGCTCTTTAAATAAAGTTTTAGAGTATCTGTAAAATTTCAATTACAAAAATTATAAACACATTAGTGTACACTGAGTAATACATTAGATGTTCCAAACCAGAATTTAAATGAAGGAACAAAAATTGCTTAAAAATCAGACAAATTAATATAAAGGAAGGCGGGATTTAAAATAAATCACTTTGATTTCTTGATGAGAATGGAAATATTTTTAAAACCTCAGCTACCTGAGGACAGCAATTGATATTTTAATCTTTTTTGTCAATGATTTATCAGATTATAATAACGTTTTCTTTTTAACTTCCAATGTGTATAATTCTTTACTTCTTCTTCAACGGAGGACTTTACTCTTTTTCTTTACTTTTCTTCTTTTAAGGATCCTAAAAATTTGTGGTTGGGAGATTCTGTATTCATGGGTATATGATAATGTGTCGTAAATATGTTATTTTTTTGACATGTAAAAGGTAAAATAAACTTTAGTTAAGATTAATTTGTATTTAGTTGAGATTATATTGTATCTTATTCAAACGGACTTAAGCAAAAAATGTGCGATTGTCTTAGCAACGAAAATATTTCAAGATGCGGACCACCGAAGATTCAAGAGTCGTCAACATTCACTTTTTCTAGAATTAACACGAGTTTAAAAACTTAGAATAATAGAAAGGTACAAGTCAGAGACTGAACTACATCCTCGAGTAGAATATATCAATCATTTGTAATTTTGTGGCGGTGAATGGCAACCAGCTGTTTGCACTATTCCTATTGGGTGATGCGTAGTTTGATCCCAATAGAAATGTATTCCTATTGATTGCTATCTAACTGATCGATCATAGATGGATTGCCGGTAGGCAGGAAAATGAAGAGACGTCATCAGCTTAGACTTTTTTATAGCGATTCTCAAAGCAGAAAGTTAGATAAAAGCGTAAACATCGTAGAATATAAATTCATTTGAAACAAATATAGTTACTGAACATTTGTCATAATCAAATTTGAATATTACTATTATAAAATTTATTTAAGTTATAATTCTTTTGATAGAAATGAATAAAGTTTTTTTACTTCTATTAAACGCAAAATTAATAGGTAATAAAACTAATCACTATTTTCTATTTCTCATTTATTGTGAAATAGTATAACTATTAAACAAAAATTATTTTCACTACATAAATCAACGCATGTTGGTATGGTATTTTCCATTTTTTATACAATTGATGATGCATATAATCGAAGTGTTTCATTCAACTATAATTTCTCTCTCTCTTTTTTAATTTTGTTTAAAATTTTAATGTCCTTATTAGATGTAAATGTAAAAGTTTGTTGTTTTATAAAGTTATTAAGAAATTCATTTTTGGTAAAAATTTTATTGCATTAAAAGGGGAATTTGCATACCCTATATCACTTCTCATTCAAATAAATAATATTTGTAGTTGTCATCTTTAATATATGTATATTTATACATTTTAATAATAATAATAAGATAAATTACTGTTAAGTTAATATAAATTACTGTCTAAATAATTTAAAGATTTAAGGTAAATGCAGAGATAAGCCACACTTTCTTCTAAAATGGCATTTTTACATCAAATTGTTCTTTAGTATTGTTTCCAGGTATAAATTCAATAAGTTTATGAAATTTTCCCTCTGCAGTAACGCAGGGAGATCTTATTGCCTACACAGAAATCAAGGTGCTTATCATTAAAATCGTTCAGCAGAGCAGTTTGAAAATGAGGCTTATTATATTTCCCTTCAATTTTATTTCTGTATAAAATGGATTAAAAATTATGGTAGTGTCTTATTTTAGACAATTATATGTTTGTGTAAAATGAGTTAAAAATTATGGTAGAGTCTTATTTTAGACTATTATATTTTTGTGTGAAATGTATTAAAAATTATGGTAGTGTCTTATTTTAGACAATTTTTTTTGAAGAATGTATTAAAAATTTTGGTAGTGTCTTATTTTAGACAATTATATTTTTGTGTAAAATGCATTAAACATTATGGTAGTGTCTCATTTTAGACAATAAAATTTTTGTGTAAAATCTATTAAAAATTATGGTAGTGTCTTATTGTAAACAATTATAGATATTTTTTAAAAATGTATTAAAAATTATGGTAGTGTCTTATTTTAGACTCTTGATGGAAAAGTGTAAGAAGTCTTTCTGCAATAGGCTTCATCGCTATCTGTGTTCTAATAAAAGATACTCGAGGGAGGAATTGGAAAATGAAAGCAATTTTGAACAAATAACCAGGCATAACAATGTGGCAACAAGCTTAAATAATAAACTAAAAACTATGCAAGACAGTAGTGTTGAAAAAAGCGACGGAGAGCAAAACAAACATCTCCTTACAACCGAAGACATAAAATGTGCGATTTGCCAAGATATGCAAACATACACAGATATGTACGAATTGCAATGCACGCATAAATTCCATGCAATGTGCTTCATTGAATGGTTAAAGAGAAAATTTATGTGTCCAATTTGTCGTATCGATTTATACTTTCCATCTGATGAGTATGATAATGAAGAGACACTTTCTGATAGTGATGAAGAACTTTTATTGGAACTTTCATCGGCTGAGGAGTTTTGTAGATTTTGTTGCTCTATTCAGTAACAACACTTAACCTCCATTACACATTGTATACACGTATAATAATTGCTTCAATTGAAAAAGAAATGAAAAGAAAAATAGATGATGGTACAAAAATGTTAATTATGGGATATGGTTATCGTTAGCAGATTTTGGAAGATGAGGAAATTTTCTATTTATACACATTTCTTAATTTTTTAAAAATATTTTTGTTCTATGATGTATTTATCTTTTATGTAAATAAATGAAGGTTAATTTTCATTTTCTGCAACACTGTTCAACTTTAAAAGTTATTAGCGAGGATGAAAATTATTATTAGAATGAAATAAATGCTTTCGATTACACGATTTTTGATAGCTCGGAATGAGCAAATATGGGAGATATAGTGGGGATAAAGTGTTATATGGGAGATAAAATAATATGGGGGATATAGTGTTATAGTGTAAGGATATTTTGTTTTTTGTCCAGATTAGAGCTTCTGCATCTAACATAGTTAGAGCGTTACGACCAGCAGTTTTAAAATTGAGTAAAAGAGAAACATTAAGGAGTAGAGTATGGTTCTTAGCAAAATTGCCCCCGAATGTCGCGTACCTACTCAGTGTCAAAATCAAGCCAACTGTATTCAACTATGTTTCATATCATTTTCTTTTACCAGTCAAAGAACACGCCAAGCTACAAATTTACTTAAAGGGCTGATTAACTGATTCAGCTCTTTAAATATAACAACGAAGCAGTTCGTTTACAAGATTTCGATTAAATATAACATCTTTATCAAGAAAACTAGTATTTCATCGAAAAGTGAAAATGGAAAAAAAAGCGTACTTTGGTAATATCCCATCGACCATTTTCGCCAAATCTAAGTTGGAAGTTGTTCAAATTTAAATATTTCTAATTTTTTTGCATACAAAAAGTAATTTTTGTATTTTGTCGATAACTTTATAATCAATTACAATGTAAAAATGAATTTTGAAGACACCAAAATGGCTTTGACGAGGTGTCGGCGAAAATGGTTGACTGGATAATACGTAAAATACAAAGAATAATTATAGCATGATAGGCTTTAAAAACTTACTATTTCCTGAAATATATGATTATTTATCATTATTTTAGCGTACAATAGATATTTTGGATAGTTGAAATTTATTTTGAAAAAGCAAGAATAATAAATACGTACCTATAATTCAGAGATTCTCCGGTTCATAATACCTATTCGATCCTTCCAAATTGAATCGGCCTATAAATTTTTGTTTCGCGTCTTTTCTGTAAATTATTGCCCTCAACTAATCACGGACTGTTGCATCATACCTCTCTAACTGCTTAAGTTACTGGGATTCGTATAAGTTATATGAGCTTTCCATTCTTGTTACTGCTCAGAAACATCTGAATACAGCATGACATCTAAACATGGTTTCTGACATAATGATGTTTTATTTTAATGGTTTATCCGATGGAAATGGTGTAGCACAGTGAGCTAGAAAAATAATCTTTGACAAGTTTTAATCTAATGACGTGATCTATCTATGTGGAAAATTTCATGGTTTGATAGGTCAAATTAAATATTAAGACTAAGTACTAATTAAACTGAACTGTTTTAGTGAAACTTTAGTTAGACCCTATATATATTTGTCTATATAAATTCTTTATGGTCATTCTGTAATACCTCTGAAACATCAGATAATTATTTTTAGTACTAAAATAACTAAATTGTTGAAAATCAGTTTCAAAAAATTGCACGACCATGCATGTCGGGTTTTCTTGATAGGGGGGGGGGAGTCCTAAATATTGATATTTAGGGAAATGAGGTATTGTACCCGTTGTATTTTTTTACGCTGAATAAAATGGGAATAGATTAGAGACTATAATATAATTTAGAAGTTAAGATGGTTATATACCATTTTCTTAGTTGGTTTTATACCATATTTTAGTTAGTTTTATACCATTTTTTTAGTCATTTGCATTTTTTACATTGTTCTCTAGAAAAAAGGGGTATTGAATCTTGTGATTTTTTTCTCCCCTAAATAAAAGGAGCTAGAGCAAAGTTTAAAAGATACGTGGGCTTCATTCCCAAAATATTTATATTCATATAATTATAGTGGGAGGGGTTTATTTCCCCCTTTTTTTTTACTTAAACCACACACGCGAGGTTTTGCAATCTTTATTGATATTCTGACTGTTGGATGTCCAAGTTCCTTAAAGTATTTTTGATTTTAAAATATTCTTAAGCGAACGACATGCAAAATGATTTTTAAGTAAATTTTTTGCTGCATTATTTCTTTTTTTGAGATTGTATTTTTCCTGGCTCAGAACCACTTTTAACTTTTAACTACTTTTAACTTTTAACTAACTTGTCTACTTTTAACTTCCTGCTCTAAATCGGAAATATATAAGATGATGCTATATATCTATAGAAATATACACCGAAGAGCCATTACATTAAGACCACCCTCCATCTATAGCAATGGGCTCGCCCAGGGTTTCACGGTTTCTCGCCCAGGAACAATGTTTTCATGGGGCACATTAGGACCCATAATCCTCATAGAACAATCCCCGACGTCTGTAAGCTACTTGAACATAGTTGCAGACCAGGTTCACCCATTCATGGCAACAGTTTTTCGTGCGGGTAGATGGTGTTTATCAACAGGATAATGCACCATGTCATAAGGGTCGAATCGTCATGGATTGGTTCGAGGAACATTCCAGTGACTTTCAAGTTATCTCTTGGCCCCCAAATTCACCTGACCTTAATCCAATAGAGCATTTGTGGTCCTATTTGGAAAACTAAATTCGTGCTGCCACGCTACCCCCTCGCAATGTGAGGGAATTGCAGGACCAGTTGGTGAGCGCTTGGTACCAGATACCTCAGCCTACTATCAGCCCCCTGTGGAATCAATGCCACGGCGGGTGCTAGTAGTTTTGAGGGCTAAAGGTGGTCCTACATGTTATTAGCAGGGTGGTCATAATGTAATGGCTCTTCGGTGTATAAGGTGATGCTACTTCTTTTACCTGTCCTCTGGAAATCCATAAAAGTTTAATCAGTTACAGATGGACCAATGAACACCAATCGTTCAATAATAACAGTGCAAACAGCTATGGTATTCACAACCACAAAATTAAGACAGTTGTTCGATTTATTCCATCCAGAGTTAATAGATCTTCTGGCTTGGACAACTCTATTCAAGTTACAGAAGTCTAATTTTCTTTATTATATGATTGTGTTTCTTTTAATAAATTACAAAAAAGCTTGGCGTTCGCATAAGCATATGTTTGTTCGGATTAAAATAAATGAATTACAATTAATAGTATTTTTTATTATAAAATGTCAACACCAATCGGGTTATTCAATCTTTAACAATTTTGCTAAATATTCGCAGAAAATTTATCCTGAAAATTAAGATAGTGAAATTTTTGTTAATACAAGTTAATACGGATCAAAAATTACTAGGTGATTATAATTTATTTACTGTTGTTTTGTATCACTGTGGTATTAAGTTTAATTGTATTAAAAATACTTCAAAATTGTAATGAGTGAATTTGGCTGAAATGCTCTGCTATGCGTGTGTGCTTGTACACACGCATAGTAGTGCATGCGTGTAGCTGATGCCCTTTTGCACATATAATACTCTTGTTTGAAAATTTTGGAATTATAAACAAAATGTTTAACTGATTTTTTTAAATGATCAAGCACTTCTTTCATTTAAAAGGGATACTTACTGGGAAAACCAAAAGATGAGACCAAAATAGTGAATCCCTTGCATATGGTGAATTGAAACTATTGTCGAACAATTCATAAAAGAAAAAAATACACGGATAATATTTAATTGCAAATTTCATTCCGGGAAAAATGCTTTGAACCAGGAGTTCTCAAGTTTTCTAAGTGGCGAAGCACCGTTTAAATTGGAAATTCAATACAAAGCATTGAATTTAATCTCTCAACTATTTGCTGTATTAAAGAAATTGAATGACATAAAAAGCATTAACGATGCAAGGTGATCTCGTCATTTAAGATTGTAGGACATTAGATTTCACTGTTTGAAAATCTTTATTTTTGGACCAATTTCTCATTACAGATGGGAAAGCTTATCTATACATATTAATAAACGCGGCTGTGTGTGTGTCTGTAATCACAGTATATCGCCCCAGAAGCCTCGCCCAGGCACGAAACTCGGCACATAATTGTGTTTTGACATAATGAAGAAGTATTTTTTTTCTTTTTCAAAAATTTGGATTAGTTATTTAGTTATCAGTCATTTTGTAAGTCTATGCTTTTCGTCTGCTTTTTCGTCTTCAAAGAGCCATATTCAAAAAACTATTAAAAAATGCATATACTTTTCCCCACTCTTATAAATGTATGCTAATGCGAACCTTACAATTGAAATATTAATTTTCGACAACTTAAACCAATAATATACGAAGGAATTAATAATTTAATTGTAAAGTTCGCATTAGTTTACATTTATTAAAGTGGAGAAAAGTTTAACTTTTGTATTAAAAATGTGGCAACATATTCGATACGTAAATAGAACGCTTCGCTTTGATATATTTGTCGCTGTTCATAATTGTTATAATAAGTTTTTCTTCTTCTTTCCACGCTCTATTTTTTTTTCTTAAGCGAAGACGATAATTTTTGTAGCGATATAGAAATAGAAATTGATACCATTAAAAATTATACAGAAATAGAAATTGATACCATAAAGAATTATATAGAAATAGAAATTGATACCATAAAAAATTATATAGAAATAGAAATTGATACCATAAAAAATTAATTCGTTTTCGCGTTCTTTTCATGCTTCATTTTAGCTTTTATGTTTCTTAAGCGTTGTAGCTATATAATATATAAAATAGGAATTTAATTGTTTTTGAAGGAACGATCACACTTACCTTGGATCTCTTTGGTTTTTCTATTCTTTATTTTTACAGTTTTTATTAAATGTAATTAGTTATTTTCAGAAAGTTTCAGTTTGCAGGTAAGCACTTATATTTTTATATTGAAGTTCAATGATTTGCTTTCATAGTAATTGTTGTTCTAAAGTATTCGTTGACTTCTTAAAAACCCGATTACTGACATGGCAGAACCGCCTTTCAAAAAACTTTGTATTTTGTCAAAGAAAAAGATATTAAGAGATTCTCTAAGAAGAAGAAGGGCCCAAGAAACGTCTGTGGAACGTCAAAGAAGGATGAAACATGACCGAATTTCGACAAGCAATTCTAGAGCCCAAGAAGTATCAGAGAAACATCAAAGAAGATTAAAAGAGGATCGTGTCTCAACTAGCAGTGCTTTAATTTTGAGCTATTGGCCAATGATGATTTCGAAAGCAACTTTTGTATGCTTTTACAATTTCTGAGGCCTTCTTAAAAAAAAAGAAAAAAACAAGTCTTCATAAAATTGTTATATTATAGGTTAGGTTACCATAACAAAGTTACATCTTCAAACATCCTCAAGAGCTATAACACATCTGCAGCAGAACTGGATATGAAGACAAAATTGCAGGACAGGAACACTTTAATTGTCCACTAATCTTCAGATTTCCTGCTATGTTTTAAAAAAACTTTATTTGTGAATACCTTTAGCGTGGCGGACAGCTGGCCGCCTTAGGCGGCTAGTATAAAAATAAGACATACGTTTATGGCAATCATTGCAGATCCCCCTTTAGTTATTCTACTCTAATGTTTTCGAAAATTGCAACACCATGAAAGAATCGTTAGAAATCAGTGAAATTCATTCAAGTGGTACAAGTAAACGCGTGCAAAGGATTGTTGATGCCCTTTCGTTTTGAGAATCATTGGCATGTCTTACCTGACTTTAGATTTTATAGAAATGTCTGAGTTGAGATCACTTCATTAGCCTGTCAGCTGGCGATTCATCAATGGTCAATCAGTTAGATAGCTACCATTAGGAGTACGTTTCTATTTGGGTGGGAATAATGAAAACAACTAGTTGCCATTCACAACCAGAAAACTACGAAGTGTGATTGATTTATTCCACTCAAGAATGTATTTCAGCCTCTGGCTCGGACATCTCTGTGTTTCTATTCACAACCAACAGCTAGTTGCCATTCACTCATTTTATATAAAGTTTGTCTTAAAATGTGTTGCAAGACTTTCTTACAAAACTTTTCAGGAAAGCAGATGGAAATTCGGTGGTTCGGTAGTGTTGCTACTGCTATTCAAAAACCGATTACTGTCAATTATAAATTATTAAATTTTATAAAAATCTTTTGAAGATCACTACTATAAGCAAAATAAGTACGTGGTTTCATATTAATACTAATTCACTGACGTAGCCACGCTATCCGTGTTGATCTCTGAGCTTTTGAAAAGTAATTAAACAATAAAAAACGAGCAACAAAATCCTAAACATGAATCGTTTAAAACAATGGCTAATATTAAACTAAACATTGCTCCCGAACGAACAAATTAAAATTTAAACGATTTTTAGGATCACTAGTAAACCTTATAGTCGATGTCCTAATTTTAGAACCTAAATTTAGAACAACGGTTCTCGAGTTATAAAAAACTTAAAATAGCGTTCCCCGACTAGGATAGACGAAATACTGAATAACCATGTAAGAAAAGTTGAAAAAAACAACCACTCTAACATACACTTAATTTTTTTGCCATAGTCTAGCAATTATTGTTTGACTGCAGAAAATTATCTAACATTGTAGCAATCCGCTTTTTTCAGAAAATTGATGAACATGTTCAAGAAGATGCATTGCACAAAGTTTCACTCATATTTTAAGATAAATGAAAGGATCATGCCTAGGGAAAAATATCTCTCGACATCTGAAGACATGAAATGTGCAATTTGTCAGGATTCTCAAACCTACACAGATATGTACGAATTGAGGTGCACACATGAATTCCATGCAGTGTGCTTCATTGAATGGTACAAGAGAAAATCTATATGTCCAATCTGTCGTCTCGATTTACACTTTCCATTTCATGATCGCGATGAAGAAGAAACACTCGCCGATGCTGACGTAGAAGTAGTTTACGAATTTTTTGGTCTTATAAATGTGATTATACTACTTATTACACTGATACTCGATTTGATTAATGTATTGTAAACAAGGTAGTTATTAAAGAAAACATGTCAACTGAATTGAATTAAAGAGTGTGTGATAACTGTTTTGTAAATTGTTTTCCCTAAAAAAGTTATTCACATTAAAAATACCACATAGCAGAAAAGTTGTTTTAAAATTTTTTTAAAAATATACACAGGCATTATTTTCAAAAAATTATAAATACAAAACATGGATTTTGAGATTGGTCTATATTTTGAGGTTCATACTTCCCTCTATAATGTTTGTAATCCGGATCGAAGCGGTTTGCTTTCTTGAAATGCAAATAACCTTGAAAACCGATATCAAAATCCAATTAAAACATATACACGTGTTACAGAATATTTAGAGCAGCCTCGTAAAGTAAACCAGTTACGCAGTTGAGCGTTTCTGAAGTACCTCTACCGATACCCCGCAAAAATTGTCAATTTGGAGGAGTTTCTGCTCCTTCAAAATTTAAGCATACCCGCTCCTAGCGTAATGAAACTTCTATATTATTTTAAATTACCTAAATTATCTTCTTTTCTACTTTTAGTTGTTCTATAAACAAAATTTGTTTTTAATTTGCTTCTTCAATTATTTTACTGATTATGTATACATCTATAATCTTTAATTTTCAACTTTTTTTTCTTTTTAATAAATTCAAGATAACTTAGCTTTTACTCAAGTGCATAGCTGACAGCATAGCAGCCTTTTGTAACCAACAACCTAGCCACGTGATGTGATGACATCATCCACGTCATCATTAACAACTGATACAAAGTAGAGCCTCTAGAGTAAGGCTCCTATATATACTCTAATTCAGGTGCTCTACCCTAGAGGAGCCTTGATATAAAGTTGTTAGCTGATAAAGTTAATGGGAAGAGCTCGGTCCAAAATGAGATTGCATACACACAAAATATGACTTACTAGACAAGTTATTTATGTGTCTGAATGAACTTTAGTTTCACCAAGATAACTTTAAGAGACTGGGCAGGACATTTATGTGACTGAATGGACTCACACTGAATGACACTTTGCGACAAACGAAAGGTCAAAAGTATTTAAACAAAGCGGGACATCATTTATGGACGGCCTCTTTTACTTTAACTGAGATACATGGTTATAATAATTTAAGTTTCACTTTAAAAAGGTTGTTAAAAAAGAACGAAGGGTTAGAAAAGAATTAAATATATATAAATATACGTGAAACAACAGTTATTTGTTTTGTGCAGGAAAAAAAAGATAGTTTAAAAGTTGATTCACAATTCTTGACGTAATCGGAACATAATTCTAATCAAAAGACATGACATATTTTATTTTATAAGCGTCGTTGAACAGCCAATCCAATTTTTGGGTTTACGATTACTAATGTTCAACTTCTTTGTAATTTTGAACCCAATCCAGAAGACAAGGGAACTCTTGGATCAACTATTGGGAGAAATTTTACCTTCGTGGAGGACTTTTTTGATGGAACTAGCCAGCATTTGCGTTACATGAAAAGGAAGACCACGAGAAACTCCCACGGTTAGCCTAGCGGCAACGGGACTCTAACCCATGATGGATACCACTGAGGATATTTCACGTCAGCACTGTGGTCGGTGCAAGCCGGATGCGGATTCGTATCGACCAGCTATCGCCGGGATTCGAACCCGGTTCACCTCATTGGAAGGCAAATGCTCTATTCCCTGAACCATCGCGGCTCGACATGACATATTGATGGTACTCTCTTTGTTCAAAGTCCTTCTCCGTCGACTAAATGTGCCTTAGCGGATTAAAAAGACATCAGTTTTTTTAGTTACCGCTGTTCCAAATGAAAAAGAAGACTAAAAAAGTCACAGAAGCCGTAGAAAAAGCCACTAAGAAAATAAGTTCTTAAACGTTCCTGTCTCAAACAATGTAGAGAAAGTAAAAACTGAAGAAACCAAAACTTTTATTTTAATAACAGCACCTCAGAATAATTTTTTTTCAAAGCAATGATTTTTTAAGCTCTTTTTACGGTCAAATTAGGAACAAATTTTTTTTCGCAAAACAGATTCATTTAGAGATGCCTAGCTGACGTAACTTCACTTACCTGTCCACTGGAAATCCATCAATGATCAATCAGTTACAGATGCAACCAATAGGAATACGCTTCTATTGGGATAGGAATACGAGTCGTCCAAAAGGNCAACTGATATAAAGTAGAGCTCCTAGAGTAAGGCTCCTGTATATACTCTAATTCTACCCTAGAGGAGCCTTGATATAAAGTTGTTAACTAATAAAGTTGATGTGAAGAGCTCGGTCCAAAATGAGATTACGCGCATACAAAAGAAGACTTAAAAGACAAGTTATTTATGTGTCTGAATGAACTTTAGTTTCAACAAGATAACTTTAAGAGACTGGGCAGGACTATTTATGTGACTGAATGGACTCACACTGAATGACACTTTGCGACAAAGGAAAGGTCAAAAGTATTTAAACAAAGCGGGACATCATTAATGGACGGCCTCTTTCACTTTAACTGAGATACAGGGTTAATGATAATTTAAGTTTCACTTTAAAAAGGTTGTTAAAAAAGAACTAAGGGTTAGAAAGGAATTAAATACATATCAATAAACGTGAAACAACAGTTCTTTGTTTAGTGCAGCAAAAAAAAAGATAGTTTAAAAGTTCACTCACAATTCTTGACGTAATCGGAATAAAATTCTAATCGAAGGACTTGACATATTTTATTTTATAAGCGTCGTTGAACAGCCAGTCCAATTTTTGGGTTTATGACTACTAATGTTCAACTTCTTTGTAATTTTGAACCCAATCCAGAAGGCAAGGGAACTCCTGGATCAAGTATTAGAAGAAATTTGCCTTCATGGAGGACTTTTTGATGGAACTAGCCCGCATTTGCGTTTCATAAAAAGGAAGACCACGAGAGCCTCCCACTGTTAGCCTGACAGGCAACCGGGCTCTAACCCATGATCCGTCTACCACTGAGGATATTTCACGTCAGCACTGTGGTCAATGTGAGCCGGATGCGGATTCGTATCGACCAGTCATTGCCGAGATTCGAACCCGGTTCACCTCATTGGAAGGCAAATGCTCTATTCCCTGAACCATCGCGGCTCGACATGACAGATTGATGGTACTCTCTTTGTTCAAAGTTCTTCTCCGTCGACTAAATGTGCCTTAGCGGATAGAAAAGACATCAGTTTTTTTTAAATTGCCTCTGTTCCAAAAGCCGTAGAAAAAGCCGCCAAGAAAATAGGTTCTTAAGCGTTCCTGACTCAAACAATGTAGAGAAAGCAAAAACTGAGGAAACCAAAACATTTAGTCTAATAACGTCACCTCAAAAATTTTTTTTCTTCAAAGCAATGATTTAACCCTTTGTATCACCGCGTTACATATCTGCAACATACATGAAAATTCAATCCTATAATGAGGTGGATTTAACTGTAAAATCAAACTAAATTCAGGTAAAGAAAATATTGCAAACTCGGGGGAACCAAGTCTTGGTGCAGCTGCCAATATTATAATGCGTTTAGCAAGAATTGTTCCACGACATAATTGCAGGATATACAATTTTTTCACAACAATCCCCTTGATTGTATATTTGGCTAAGGAGGGATTGAAAAATCTGGTGTGAGACTTTGTTACCATAAGAACAACAATTTCAAACTTTTTTCACATGAAGTTTTAAATTTATTGGAATTTTTGTGCTATTTTTCGCGATATTGGAGATGTTCAACAAATGCGTTTTATCAATAAATTTTTAATTTTAAGGTCTTAATTTTTTCATTATTTTTTACACGCTTAATATGATGTATTCCAAGATCCGCGTAAATATTTCTTAAATCAGAGTTGTTGAGTAACAAAGGGTTAAGCTCCTTTTATGGTCAAACTGTAAACATAACAGATTCATTTCGAATTCGGAATTCATTCAGAATTCGCATAACAGATTCATTTAGAGATGCCTAGCTGACGTAACTTCACTTACCTGTCCACTGGAAATCCATCAATGATCAATCAGTTACAGGTGCAAACAATAGGAATACGCTTCTATTGGGATAGGAATACGAGTCGTCCAAAAGGTATAGTGCAAATGGATATTAATTAAATGACAGTGAAATGCTGATCTAGTTTAGGCTTTGACTTGGATATCTACATTTTCTCACGGATGCTCAACTGAAATATTAGGTTATTCCAACCGGTGATTCTCTTCTTTAAATTTTAACTATGACCGTATTTCATAAAATTTTAATTTTAACCAACCAGCAACTCGTGTGCCCGCATAAGCATTGTTTATGATCAAATAAATGAATAAAAATTAGCTGTATTTTTCAAAATAGAAAAGAAAATTAAAATAAAATAGATAGTACTTGAATTAGATAAACTTCACATTCACAACAAATTTATCCTGAAAATGAAAGTCAAAAAAAGTATTTTTACGCAATTTCACAGCTCCACCTTATCTTAAATCTCGTCTACAGCTCAAAATCATCAAGTAATTACAATATAATTCAATTATTTATTATTTCTTTGCATCGCACTGCTTTCACTTATAATTGCATTTTTTCTGAATTTGATAATTTTGACTCTTGAACCATTAATTCATTACAAATTTTAATATTAATATAATTTAATTTTAATATTAGATCTAACGGTTAAAGTGTTATTTTTTAAAATCTTTTTTATTATTCATTGGATTTTTGTTTTGTCCTAAATCGCTTGAAGTACCTCATGAGAAATGTGAAATTGTTATCTAAAAAGTAAAATTGTTATGTTACAGTTATAAGTCCGTGCTTTATTACTGAAGCTTTCTAAATAATTTAAATTTTCTGCAATTTCTTTTTATTTTCCACGGAGTAGCACTCATTTTTGAACAAACTGTTATATTTTTCAAAACTTTTAGGAGACAAGTATATTGAATCCTCATTAATGTTATCCACAGTAACATGCATTGTTAGTTTATATCAGTTACCTCTTCGGCAATGTTTCAAAGCTAAGTATCATGAAACTAACTATCTTCGAAACTAACTTCTTCACAACACTATTGACCAATGACAAAGGATGCAAAAATATGTCTTTTTTGTCCACTAACTTCTTTTTAATATTAATTCCGAAATTATTTTCGTACAAATCGGATCGAAAGTATGTGTTTTTGCGCAAACTGATTAAACTTGATTGCGATAAAAACGAATTACAAGTGATAACAAAAACTATTTGTGTGTACATTTAACATAAATTATAATTCACTACAATTGATAGTAAAGCAATTGTAACTATTTGACTTGAGAAGATAAACTAATGTTATGGTAACACTCTTTTTTACAGTTTGATGGGAAACAGCTTATCAAAGCCAATTTATTCAAAGTTTCAACCGTATTCGAGAACACACAAGCGAAGCATGGATGGGAAATTAGAAAACGAAAACAGTCCTAAAGCTGGTAATAATCGTGAGCAGATTTTAGAGCAAATTAATATGACGAAGTTAAACAATGAGAAATCAAATAATACGCAAATCAGCAAAGTAAAAAGATCTGACCTGGAAGAAAACGAGCCAAAGATTGCTACAGAACACCTCCCTGCTGATGAAGACATTAAATGCTCGATTTGCCAAGATTCGCAAACGTTCACAGATATGTTCCAACTGCCGTGCACTCATAAATTCCATGCGGTATGTCTTATTGAGTGGTTACAGAGGAAATCTATGTGTCCAATCTGTCGTCTCAATTTAGAATTTCCATCCGATAATCGTGATGATCCTGAAGAAGCGGTTTTCGAAGAAGACAGTGACGACGAAGGAGAAACGTATGCGGAAGGATTTTCCTCTAGCGAGGAGTTTTCGGATGAGGAAGATGGTGCAATTCTGAGAGAAAATTTCGAGGATTTTGTCGAACTGTATTCCGATTCACCAGAAAATTCAGAAGAGTTAGAGGAATTACAGTCTACTGAGCCGGAAGAAAACTCTGAGGAATTAGATGAATCACAATCTCAACCGCTGATTCTCGTATTGAATGTGGGAAAATTATCAGACTTTGAATTCAACTGCTCCATGGAATTTTCAGATTCTTAAAGCTAACAGATAAGTTAATTTTCGTTAGTAAATTGATGCTAACTTAAGCAAAATTTAAATAAAATATTTTGAAATCAACTCCATAGTTAATCTTCAAATCTAAATAAGAATGATTGTAGAGTTTTTTCTTTCCCATTAAAAACAAAAAATTATGATTTTAATAAATCAAATAACGTAAATCTAATAATATTCTGCCAATTAGACTAAACAATTAGGCTAAAATGTTAAATATTCCCACAGAAAAACAAGAAGACATGCGATTGTATAAAATTCAGGTTTATTTAACTCATAAGTTTTTTTCTTGGAGAATTATCTGCGGAAAAAGCCGTGATGGCTCAGGGGATAGAGCGATCACGTTCCAATCAGGTAAACCGGGTTCGAACCCAGCGATGGCTGGTAGATATATATTCCGCATCCGGCTTTCTCCGACCACAGTGCGGGCGTAAAATATCCTCAGTGGTAATTATGATCATGGGTTAGAGTCTTTTTGCCGTCAGGCTAACCGTGGAAGGTTTTCGTTGTTTTCCTCTCCATGTAACGCAAATGTGGGTTATGTTCATTAAAAAGTCCTCCTCGAAGGCAAATTTCACCCCGTACTTGATCCAGGAGTTCCCATGTCTTCTGGATTGGGTTCAAAATTACAAGAAATTGAACATTAACAGTCGTAAACCCGAAAGTTGGGTCGGCTATTTAACGACGATTATAAAATCTAATAAAATATCTGCGGGACATATATGGACAGAAAGGGTTAAGAAGGTGTGGGGCACAAAAATGTGAAAATTCAAAGTTTTGTTTTATTTATGTTTTGTTTTATTTATTTTATTATTATTATTTTTTTTAAAAAAAATAAGAATACTATTTATGTTAAATTTTTTTTCCATTTCAGTTAAAACGAGTCTTAACCCCCCTAGAATATTTCACGTTTATTTATTTCTACTTCAGGATAATCAAGCTGTTGTTCTTTAAAAATTGCTGGTAAAGATCGTCTGTACTTTATTCACTTTATAAATTTATAAAAAAGACTAAATCTTTAGGTGAAAATGTTACCGATGTTCGGCAATAGTTAACTTTTTCCGATGAAATTTGGCACTGACGTAAACGCTTTAGATAGTTCTCGAAATTCCGTCAATAGTATGATGTTCCTATGACGGAAAATTTCGATGCTTAGTATGAAAAAAGTTCTTTTACATTATTATCTCTACACAATCTTTTTGTCAGTGTAAGTGAGAAGTAATGATATCGAAAATATTTCATTCAATTGTGATTATGAGCCCATCTCAAAAATCCTGAAAATTTCTCGAGTAAAATCATTAATGAAGCATTTCAAAAAATTTATGTTCTTATAATTTTAAATCATTGATATTTTCAAAACGTGAAATTTTAAATAAACTATCCGCAGCATAATTTAAGTGAAAAATTATGTATAAGTTTGTTCTTATCTCTAATTACATTATTCTACGAGAAATAAATATTTACAAATGAAAGAGAAGCCAAGTATAAATTCTGGTCCTTATATTTATAAATTAAATATACAAGAATTTTTATACAAAAATGTGATTGATGATTTCTTTAAACTTCTGAACCTTGGATTTCCGGAAACTTTCAGATCGAAAAATCCGGATTTTTTCCGGAGCACAATCTCAGTAATTCTTCAATTCTAACACATTAATTTTTTACAATACATTTACTAATTTTTTCCTCCGTCTAACTCTTGCGGCTTTCCCACGGCGGAAGTACCTTGATTCAAATTTTAACTATTTTAAAGACATATCAGCGATATTTTCAAAGTTTTTCAAACATTCAATTTTACTTTAAAATCCATCCTGCAGCCATTAAATCATGCAAATAGTCCTGAGTATGAGTTCGGGGCATTTCAACATTTCGGTCAATATTAGAATGGACATACGTAAATTATGGTACATTTTTAAATTAGTTCCATCTTTCACACGAGATAAGATACGTCCATTACGTGCTGTACTACTTCCCCACGCTCGTCTCGAGACGTGCGTGTGTGGGGATACATACTATACACATACTGTACATACTATACTATACAATACACATACTATACACGTACATACATTGCACAAAAAAAGCCAGTTCCCCCATCAATAAGTGGACAGCATACGGTATTATAGCATAGTTTTCGTTTAAAATTTCTACAACCATTTTAAAAACAATCAAAAATAAATCTAAATAACTACTTCGAAACTAAGTTTTTATTTCTATAAAAAGACAAATATACTCTAAATTTACTAATTATTTCACACTACTTAAATTAGTACTCAACCCTTTGTATCACCGCGTTACATATCTGCAACATACATGAAAATTTCAATCCTATAATGAGGTGGATTTACCTATAAAATCGAACTAAATTCAGGTAAAGGAAATATTGCAAACTCGGGGGAAACAAGTCTTTTTGCAGTTGCCAATATTATAATGCGTTTAGCAAGAATTGTTCCACGACATAATTGCAGGATATACAATTTTTTTACAACAATCCCCTTGATTGTATATTTGATTAAGGAGGGATTGAAAAATGTGGTGTGAGACCTTGTTACCATAAAAACAACAATTTTAAAATTTTTCACATGAAGTTTTAAATATATTGGAATTTTTGTGTTATTTTTCACAATATTGGAGATGTTCAACAAATGCTTTTTATCAATAAATTTTTAATTTTAAGGTCTTAATTTTTTCATTATTTTTTGCACGCCTTATATGATGTATTCTAACATCCGCGTAAATATTTCTTAAATCGGAGTTGTTGAGTTAAAAAGGGTTAAAACAACCTAAGAAAATAAATAATAATTATAATAAATTGCCAATGGATTACAAGAGTTTATGGTGCCACATAAGAGAAATTATATATATATATATATATATATATATATAAATATATAAATATAATTTGTAAGGCTCTAAGGATAACATTTTCTCTCTTTTTACCACAAATTACTTAGTTTTGTGGAAATTTCACTTTAACACAGATTCACACTCGGAAACAGCAGTGTGAAATATTTTTACTTAAGAAAATTTTGTACACTTGATTTTTTTTTTAAATTTAGAAATAATTTTATTTTCAACTAGTGTGATTTCAGGGGCCGTCTTGTTCTTCAAAATAAATGCAAAATCCTCCTTTTTGAAGTCAAAAATAGGGGGTTGACTTATACAGCAGGGCAACATCTACTCTAGAAAATATGGTAAGNATATATATAAAAATTTTTTTTAAAAAATTCAAGTAAATAACACTTATATTACATACCCTCTACAAGTCTAGCTCCTAACACCGCATCTAAGTTAATTTCGTGAATGTGATTTTTCAAAAATAGCAAACTCTTGTATAGGGCGTCTAAAATTGATTCTAAGCGGAAAGTCTCTTTTTGGCATTCCGTTGAAGAACATATCAAAATGAACAAGCAGAGACATTGACAAAACATCCCAACACTCATACGATATTACTGGCTTTGAGGAAACGTGGTCCTTTTTAACTTCTGATCTGTGCGATCAGCGATGTAACCTAGCAACCAAAGAGAAAGTAGCGTGAAAGAAGAAGAATCTGCCGAGAATTTTTATTAAACATACTTTTCATATTTTTTCATTATTTTGTATCAATTTAAGATCAAAATAAGTGAAGAATATTGTAATTAGAATTTTAATAATTTATGGTTTTGAAATACAGCATGAAACATCGGTGTCGCTTTTTGCTTGAAAGGTGAAATCTTCCAAACACTACTCACTTCCAAACGATAATTTTTGAACTTTGCTCTTATTTGCAGTTATTTAAATCTAAGAGAAACATTAATTCTTCATTGAAATTTCTTTAATTCACAATATCAATTATTGAGAAATTTTTTTTTTAAAACTGCCTTTTTTGAATTTTATATTTTAGTGCATATATAATTCCAATAATCGAACAGATTGCTTTAGTAACTGTAAGACTATTTTTTTACAATTAAAAAATACCAAAATATATTTTCGCTTGTAATTAGTGGATCAGAAAAAATATATGAAAGGAACACCGATGTTCCATCTGCCTTAAAGGGTTAAAGATATCAGAACAATTAAAGAGCTTGGTGCAACTACGAGGGGTGAGGGGCCAAATTCTAATGTTGGAGAGAGAGCCAAATGGAATAAAAAAGGAAATTTGTTAATGCTTTTTTCCTCATCCTATTTATCATGCAAAATAAGACTAGTGTTCTATTTGCATATCTTCCAACTACTACGGAGTTTTGCTAGCTTTAGAAAATGCGTTTTCCAATGATTAGTATATATAACGTGTTAATATTTCAATAAGTTAGAAAAAAACCTTTTTCATCCGTGCATATAAATAAATTAAACATATATGTTGAAGAAAATAAAAAGTTTTGATAGTCTTAAAAATTTTGCTTTCGAATTTAAGTTTTAGTTCGCTACCACTGATAAAAAAATATTGGGCACATAACTCAATTGTTGGTGGTTATATACTTGTGTCCGGTTCTTGTAGTTTTATCTTATAACTGGCATTGCAAAGCCAACCAACTTTGGCTTTGCTGCTATCATTGCTCAACTCTGTAACCTTGTCATTTCTAAACCACTCAACCAAGAAGACAAGAACGCTTTGGGATGAAGCATAGGGACAATGCAGTTTGAGAACTTTTTGATGGAACTTACCCAAACTCGTATTGAATAAGGAGGGAAACCAAAAAACCTCTCCAAGTTAGCTCGACTTCAAGAACCTAATCAGAACCTCAGAAGTATTCGAATCTATCAGCTATCGCCTGTATTCGAACCTGGACGTTCTACTGGTAGGAATCTTACAGGTTGCCTCCCAACCTCCGGTTCCTTCATTAATCAGAACTACTCTATCGTCGACTGATAAAATATAATTTTTTTTTTTGCAACAATTAGTGTTACCCGTATCTAGAGTAACCCGTGTATTAAATTCAAAAACAGGTTTCATTATCAATTTAGCAATTGAAACATATTGCCATTAATTAAAAACAGTTCTTAAAAGTTGTTTATTTCAAAGTTATGATGAAAAAACAATTAATTTTTAGAAGACTCAAAAAGAACCTTGAGCTCTAATGAACTAAAACAGAATTCATGCTTTGCATATTTTTTTCTAAAAGCAAATGAAAATTAACAATGTAAATTTTTTAAAGTTAATTTGTATATTTTAGCAATTAATGATTCAACTCAGCCTATAAAATAATATATTAATGGATATTTATTTCAAACACAAGAATACGGAGTTAATTTTATAATTTTCGATTCCAGGCTCTAAAATTTGGAGCAAATTACGAAAATCAATCGAAATCTTTGCCTCTATCATAAATTTGCCCCCCTTGCATACAGATTACGCAGCACAGATTTATTGGAAAATTCAGTTAGTTATATTTTCTTTAATAACGACACATTTGTCCATAAAATTCTAATCAAAATACTGATAATATAATATATTCAACATTTCACCTTGAACAACAAGATTGTTACTTTTGCAATCTTAATTAAACAACTAAAAGAAATATCACATATAGAGTTATGATTTTTAAAAATTTTATTAATCATAAATACAAATTTTTATCACATAAATAGAATAACTAAGAAGATTTTGTCTAAAACAGACTTGTCATAAATATTTCCTAAAATTCATCAAAATTCAGCGTCATGAATATTTTACTTAGCTTTTAAGCACTTCCTTATAACATAAAAACGTGTTACACACTAACGATAAATATAGAAAATTTAATAAATCTAGATTTTCAATAGCTTTTCAGATTATTTTTTTTACGCAAGTAACTTAACATATTCAGAATTTCAAAAATGTTTCAGGCAAATTTGTTTTTCAAATAAAATTATTGGTCATAATTACAATTGATAAAATGGTAAAAAATAAAAATTGACTATTGGCCATAACAAAAATGAAAAGCAGATTTTTTTTGAAGCGTTATTTGCTTCAAAAAATGCTATTGCAAATTGTTTGAGACAGCGTCCAGCGCATATCTTGAAATAGTTTTAAGTATATTTTAAAATTATATCATAACAAAGTTTAAATTTTGTGATTTTATATTAAGTTTATTAATATAAAAATAACTTCATACCCAGTTTTTGAAGTTTACGTCGGTCAGTATCAAACAGGAACTTTGTCAAAAAGATGTATGCAAGCGTATTAAATTTAAATAGGTCAGCTCAAATTGAAATGATCACGTATCACATTTTAAAGAATTTGTATAAACTGGAATGAGCAGTTTCAAATGGGAACAGTTTGCAAAAGTTACTTTTTTGGAGTTTTATCTGTCTTTTACAATTAGAAACACACTGGAAAGAAGAAATTCACAGAATTGTTTGCTCGATTTAAATGTAGGCAACTAAAAATTTCAAAAGTTCGAATTCCACTGACAGTTTCATTTGGAACAGAGTCTTTAGATTCTCCGTATCAATCTCAAATGTCTGGAAGCGTAGCACAAAATTTTTTCGTTGCCCGTAACAATCTGGAATCTCTACAAGAATAGGCAACATTCAAGGTTTGGCTTATTCGATCCACAGTCATAGATTCTGTCAAATGATCAGCACAGTCTTCCTTCAAAATTGAAACGTCATATTTATCTGCCAGCATATAAAGCTCCAACAAGTTTTGCCAAGATGGAGTTATAATTTCTCCAGAATACAGGTATCTCAAAAAGCTGTCGAAGGTTTCGTATGAACAATCAGCTATCACAGCAATATTCGTCATTGACTCAATGAAATTGGCAGATACCATTTTTTCTAAAACTGCTGAATGCGCAGTCAATACTGCTTTGTGGGCATGGAGGGATTTCTCACCAATTTTAAATTCAAAGTCTGTTAAGAGTTTCAAGTCGTACATGGAGCAAAGTTTTCTGTTAAATTTCTGTAGGTTTTTCAACGAAATTTCTGATGGAGAAATGTAATCATAAAACTTCAAATGGCACTTAAGAGTGAAGTTGTTATTTTCCAAGCTCTGATTATGATCTGTGAAATAACGAGGATAATGTTTATCCAGAACACCCAATTCGAAACGCGTCCGGTCAAAACAGCAATTGTATAGATTTTTGATGTAGATTGGAAAAGGATTTCTACATTCATGAAGAAGTCTGCCATCCGAGTAATAAATTGAGAAAAAAGCTTCCATCTCATCTGGGTGCCTACCAGACCTTGAATGTCTAAACATTCGTAATTCAAGGCAAGAAACAATAGGACCGTTGTCGATAAAAGTTCGAAAGAAATCCCATTTCAGTTCGAACGAAAGTTGAACGTTATATCTTGAACTGGGCTGAATCACAGGAGTTGCGAAATAAGCACTTTTGTTAGGTCGATTGAACCATTTATTTATTTCCCATTTTTCGTCATATTCTTTGACGAGGAGTTTATTCTTAGCTGACATTCTAGTTCTCGAAGTAACAAGGTTAAAAGTATCACGACAACGCAGTTGCAATGTTTTTTTCAAATTTGGTTTAAGATATGAAAGGTATAGTTATCTTATGCACTTTAAGTATCCGCGATTTTTTTTAAAAATTTAACCTTAGAGTTTTTTTTGTTGCCCAAAACTATCGAACGTCATTCATCTGGAAGATACAAATTAAGTTTATGAGGTTTGAAACTTGATTGGATACACAAATTCAACGAAATTTATTTCTGCCTTGTTACTCATACATATACAGGCTTACAAGCCCTTTTCAAGTAGAAGAACAGATAGCACAAGTAAGAGAAGGATATTACAAAGATATCCAGGGTAACGGTGGGATTTGAACCTGCTACCTCCGCGATCAGCGTCCTGCGGTACAGAGTATCCGGCGGAACGGCAAGACCAGTAGCCTAGGGGATTCGAAAACCTGTATGTATCTTTGTGATGTTCTTATCTAACTTGTGTTATCTGTTCATCGTGAAGAGGACTTAAAAACTTATTTTGCAATGCGCTTCAAGTCTGCATATGCATGCGTAAAAATAAATAATTCCTCTTTTGATTCAATATGCTCTTGTAGTTGAAACGGTTGTATGAATGAGAGATTTAATTTTTGGGTTGCAACAGTAGTTGCAGTAGTAGAACTTTATTTACGTTGCACTAGAGCGGCACACCCTCGGTTTCTTCACAGGCTGATCATGGTGGTAAACCACCTATTCACCGACCGTAGCCAGTGATGCATGACTTCGGTGATCTACCCAAACGTGTTGTTGTTGTTACTTATCTCCAAAGGTCTGACTGAGTCAGACCAGATCTATAAATCCGTTGACGAGTAAAAAGTCGGAAACAAGGAGAGGAGAAGTGTAAATTTCTTCTCGAAGAAGTCCTAAGCAGCTTAAAATATGTTCAGCTGAAACCTGATATTGGTGGCATTTTGGGCAAAGAAGGTAGGATTTTATACCCTGAGAAAAATTAAGACTCTAACCCAACCCAAAAGTGTGTCTTATTATCACCGTTTAAGAATTTCTGTGCTTGCAATTTATTAACTAATAGAAGGTCTCGGTATAGCAAAGAGATTAAGGTACCGAACTGAAAGAGAAAACTTTAAAAGTTCGTTCCTCGAAGAATATGGGAAATCAAAAACTTTATCGCTAACAAGAGAACAGCATAAAGCACTTTACTAAAGTTTAACTTCACTTGGATTTTTAAGAAATTTGTAATCTATTCGCGTATGAGCTCTAAGGCTTTTTAACACGAACTAGCTTTTTTGGAACACGAACCAGAGGTAGTCTTTGGCTTAAGCCACGAAATTAAGATCTCAGACTGCAACACTCAAATCGGACTGTGGAGTATTTGTGCCTTAAATCATTGAAGCAGTTTAGCTCTAACAAGCGAAAAAAAAATAATCATTTAATTATTGGAACTAATGTCAACAAGAAAAAAAAACCTTTCACATAAACGATCTGCAACTTGGAGGTAGCAGGTTTGATTCCCACAGTTAACATAATGTAACAATAATTTTGTTATGTTTTATTTCGATGATGTTTACCTTGTATGGAATTCATTCTAATCTAATGTACTTACCAGCTTCGGAACCAAAAAGTCCATGCATCGTTGTGGAGTGTCATGTGCAGATAGGCTGTTCATGCCTACTCTTCAAAGATTTTCGTGCATCCAATAACTGTTATGCATGCCAGCACCAATATTTTCTCTGCATCATATAAAAAAATGAATCCCCAGACCATGGTTAAAATACCAATCTTCTTTTTCAAATACATTACAACCTACTACTGGCCAAGGCCGTCAGACTAAGCTTCCTTTATTGGATTCAATTATGCGCAATGGTTCGCCAATGATTTGTTTTAAAATCTCGAGGTGTGCCTCTATGCAATCAATTTATATCGTGAAAGGTTTTACTCCTCTCCTGATGACCTCTTCACTTGCAAAGATCCTCTTTTCAACCAGGTTTGCGTTGTCACATTAAAAAATATGCCTAAGTCGTAAGATACGATAAAGTGTGATAACTCTAACATTATTATGGTTATTCGTATTTTCTATCTATTTCATAGTTAAACAAATTTCACAAATTGGGCCAAATATTTTCCTAAGAATTTATTTTTTCAAAGATTAAAAGTCAACCTTTAGCCATTTTTTTTAATGACCTGCATTTATTACTATACAATAAGATAATAGTCTAAGAAGTGTTGTACAAATATTTATTCTGTCTTAAAATTTAGTAAGTTAGACTTAAAAGAAACTTTAAGCAGTGTTTTCATCTCAGAAAAAAAGTGGGTGAGAATTTCTCACCCTTTCTCAAAAACAGGGTGAGATTTGAAAAAGTTAAGTGAGATTTCAAAAATTAAAAAAAAAAAAAAAAAAAAAAAAAAAAAAAAAAAAAAAAAAAA
>NC_092213.1:54424445-54557042 GCF_043381705.1 Parasteatoda tepidariorum | reverse complement strand
GCAGGTCGTCGGGCTACCGAAGCGGGGGTGCCATCCCCTCCGCAGAGGATCAAAATTGTGATGGCATGTCTTCGGATCATCCTACGGGATGTTTCCCAGACCGTCGCCAATAGCCCATTGTGCAGGTCTAGCGCGACGCAAATTAACAACAACAACAACAGCATGCGTAAAAATAAATAATTCCTCTTTTGATTCAATATGCTCTTGTAGTTGTCTCTATTTTAAAGAACTGGTCGTATGAAGTAGAATTTTAGTTACGTTGCACTAGAGCCACACAATGGCTATAAGAACCGATACCGCACATCTTCGGTTCCTTCACCCGCTGATCATGGTGGTTAACCACCTATTCACAAATATGCGTGGTTCCGGTGATCTACCCAAAAGTGTGTCTTATGATCACTATAGGACCGAGCTGCAACAGATGAAGTCGTAAGATGCCGTTTAAGAGTCTCTGTGCTTACAATTTATTATCTAATGGAAGGTCTCGGTATAGTTAAGGTCGTGGAGTGGACTGATCGTTAAGATACGGTTCCCAGCAGATCACCGGAGTCATGCATCTCTGTTGCGGTCAGTGTATGGGTGTGTGATCACTTAGATCAGTCTGCATAGAGACCGAGGGTGTGCGGTATTGGTCATCGTTAAACTGTTCTACCGTAAAGAGCTCGACTTCGCCTGCAGGTCTTCGGGCTAACGAAGCGGAGTGCCATCCCCTCTGTAGAGGATCAAAATTGTGATGGCATGTCTTCGTATCATTCTCGGGGATGTTTCCCAGACAGTCACTGATAGCCCATTGTTCAGCTCTAGTGCAACGTAAATGAACTACTACTACAACAACAACTGTATAGAAAAGAGACTAAGGTACCGAACTGAAAGAGAAAACTTTAAAAGTTCGCTTCTCAAAGAATATGGGTAACCAAAAACCTTATCGTTAACAAGAAAACAGCATAAGGCACTTTACTAAAGTTTAACTTCCCCTGGATTTTAAAGAAATTTGTAATGTATTCGCGTATGAGCTCTAAGGCTTTTTAACACGAACTAGCCTTTTAGGAACACGAACCTGAGTAGTCTTTGGCTTAAGCCATGAAATTAAGATTTTAAACTGCGACACTCAAATCGGACTGTGGAGTATTTGAGCATTATGTAACTACTTAAATCATTAAAGCAATTCAGCTCTAACAAGCAAATGAAGAAAAAATAATTTAATTAAGTTGGAACTAATGCCAATAAGAAAAAAAAACCTTTCACACAAACAATTTGTAAGTTGGAGGTAGCAGGATTGATTCCAACAGTTAACATAATACAACAATAATTTTTTTATGTTTTATTCCGATCATGTTTACCTTGTGTGGAACTCATTTTAATCTTGTACTTACCAGCTTCGGAACCAAAAAGTCCATGCATTACCTTTATCCGTTTTTTTAATGCCCTTCATTTATTACTGTACAATAAGATAATAGTCTAATAAGTGTTGCGCAAATATTTATTTTGTCTAAAAATTTAGTAGGTTAGACCTAAAAGAAACTTTAAGCCATAGTAACATGGATTAATCCTAAAAAATCTATTGCCATTTTCGAGCTAAATATTAATATTGTTGGATTGTTGTTGTTGTTGTTGTAGTTCATGTACGTCGCACTGGAGCTGCATAATGGGTTCTTGGCGACATTCGGGAAACATCCCTAGGGATAATCCGAAGACATGCCATCACAATTTTGATCCTCTGCAGAGGGGATGGCGCCCCCGCTTCGGTAGCCCGATGACCTGCACGCGACACATGTCGAGTACTTTATGATAGAAGAGTTTAACGATACCGCATACCCTCGGTCCCTATGCAGACTTATCCAAGTGGTCACCCACCCGCACACTGACCGCAGAAAGTGATACCTGACTTCCGTGATCTGCTGGCAATCGTGTCTTAACGCTCAGTCCACTGCGAGACCTTAATATTCTTGGAAAGGATAGTACCGAGATAAGTGGTAGTATTTTGCTTGCGTCACCCTAGAGAGCTGCACAAAAGGCTATTGGTGATTGACTGGGAAACATCCCTGAAGATGATTCGGTGACATGCCATCATGATATTGATTTTTCGCAGAGAAGATGTCTTCCCCACTTTGCTAGCCAACCGTCTTGCACTTGAAATCTAGTCCTCTATTATATTTTATTTTATAACCGTAGTTGAACAGCTGACTCACGGCAGTTTAGATTGCTTGTACATTAGGCTGTTAGACTTACGGCAAGGGAACTCTAACCCGATATTTCACGCCAGCACTATGGTTATTGCAAGAAGGATGCGTAGTTTGTATCAACCAGCCATCACTGGGATTCGAACCCGGTTCACCTCCTTGGAAAACGAATAACAGCTCTATCCCCTGAGCTATCAAGGCACTGCACTTTATTATAACAGTCGTTAAACAACAGACCCCTGAGCCACCACGGTTCAGGGGATAGAGCGGAAGACTTTAAAGAGGATCGATACTGCACAGCCTCGGTCCTTTCGCAGACTAATCACAATGATCACCCACCAATTCACTGACAGCGCCAACGTTGCTTGACTTCGGTGTCTACAGAGAATTATGTCTGTCGATCTGTCCACTATGGAACTGTTTGATATAAAGATCAATAATTGTCAGTATATGATTAAGCACTTTACTGTAGAACACTTTAAAGAGAGCGGATACCGCCAAACCTGGGTCCCTTCGCAGACTGATCACAGGGGTCAACCACTTATTTTTTGACTATACTAATGATGCTTGGTTTCTGTGATCAGCTGGGAACCATGCCTTATGATCAGTCCCGTGTGTAGTTGTTAGTCTTTGCAAAGTTAAAACAATTTAGTGCATTTTAACGCTAAAAATGGTGGCAGTTACTTTAAACCAGGAGTACTGAATTGAAACATCAGGAATATTCCTTTACACTCTTTATTATGCAAAATTACGCAGCCATTTTTGGTGTTTAGGAACGCTAAAACTTGTAATAGCAAAAATATAAGATGCACTAAGGAGTCAGTAAAGTTATATTTACTGTACAATTCAATTTAAAGCAAGAATAATTAGTTTAGGAGATACTTAATTCTTAAAATAAAATTAGTTAAATCAAACCCATACATAGTATAAAGATAATAATAAAACGAATTTGAATTAAGCTTAATAGAACAGAAGCGGATAGGAATTTACATATTTTAAAATTATTTAAAACAGTTCACAGATATTAAAAAATTAAAATATAGCTATGCTTACTGCACAACTAAAAATATACGTACATTTTATAAGGGCGAACTTTTGTTTTAGTAGATGTATAGCAGCGCAGAATGCAGCATCAAACTCATTCTTAATTGTAAACAATCTACAAACGATACACAAAGCGCGACAATAGTGGTGTTTTCGGAAGCGAAAATAAATTACAGTTGGTATGAATGAGCGAGAGTTTGTTGTAAACTATTTTCATTAGAGGTGTTTAGATTTAACTACATCCTTTAAATTATATATGACCTCTCGATTTGTTGGTAAATTGAAGTTAAGTGTTTTTTTTCATGTTCTTGTAGGTTGTTCAACATCATGTTTGGAGGATATTACACCACAATTTTTACAGTATACTGAGTGGCTACTATATACTATTACATTCAATCTTCACGGTCTTTCAGAATCCCAAAAACTTACCGAATATTTAGAATAGCATACTGAGGTAGGCGTGATTAAAAATATATATTCCCAATGAGGTGAACTGGGTTCGAATTCCAGCTAGGGATGGCCGATCGAATTTTGCACCCAGCTCGCACCAACCACAGCGTTGACGTAAAATATATTTATTGATACACGGATCACGAGTTTGAATCCCCTTTGCGTCAGGCTAACCATGGGAGGTTTTGTGGTTTTCCTTTCTATGTCACACAAATGAGGGTTAGTTCCATCAAAAAGTCCCCCAGGAAGGCGAATTTCTCTCAATACTTGATCCAGGCGTTCCCTTGTCTTCTGGATTGGTTTCAAAATTACAAGCCTACGGAGTTGAACATTAGTAGTCGTAAACCCGAAAATTGGGTCGGTTGTCCAACGATGGTTATAAACTAAAATAATTTTAATAATCTTTTTTTTTGTATTTAATTAAATATCAATTTTAAACTACTTCTTGTCACAGGCTCAGTCAAAAACTTTCTTGTTGATTAAAATATAATTACATGTAATTAATTCTACGATATTTTGAAAATGAAATCTATTTTGGGACTAGATTAATCGATCAAACGATTTCTATTTTGAGATTCGATTAATCGATTTTTAATCGATATGAAGTTTTTGGATTTGTAAAGTAATTCATTCATATTACTATTTATCGATTAAAGAATATTATTAGTAACAAAGATTAACCAATAACTACTTGTTAACATATTCTCCTGCAGTCATTGAATAGTTCGAAAGAACTGATGATATAATGTATAAAAATTTACAACGTTCTGTACACAAAATGGCTATGTCACAGAACTACGCGAATTGACTTTAAAGCGAACATTTGTGTTTGAGGGAAATGTTTACAAAAGTTTCAAGGTTAAACTGTTTCACAAATCAGAGAAAAATGGAAAAACTGTAAAATGCTACACAAATTGCAGTACAGCGAAACTGTCAACAGAATAATTTTTCTCATGCTTCATCAAGCAATGATACCGGCTGCCTCAAAAATGACCGGTGATTTGAAAAATAACTTAAGCAAAAGGAGATAAGAGTGTACGGTTTTCTGCGTTCTTCTTAGGAAACCAAATATTTATTCCCACCAAATTTTAAAATTAGTAACAGATGACGCTGCTGATTGAAAGGAAATTATGAAACTGTGACTGAATTAGTCAACATAGCACAAAGTGTACTCAATCCTTCTCGGTAAGATATTGCGTTTACTGCTGCATATTAGACTGAATAAATATTCTGTTGTCCACACCACCCCGTTGTTAAAAATGATGGTTATTTTAAAATCATTGTTTAAGAGGTTTGCTCAGTTATAATGAAATCTGTTGATAAATTTTGGCATTAACTTTGAAATTTGCTGGAAATAAATTTTTCGGTTCCTTACACTAAACGAAACAAATCATATAATTCTATTTCCTTCGTTTTTGTTTGAATTGATTTTGCTAATCGTCTATCTTTTTAAGACACCTAATATATGTAAAATAAAAATATGGTTTATGATCCAACAACAAAATGCCTGAAGAAAAATTATCAAATTGGCACATTCTTTTAGAATAAAAAAACTTTTGTGGTTCAGCGATAATTGTTAAGATAATTTTGCAGTCTAAAATTTGTTAAGATTAACTCTAACAAAGTCAATAAAGTTATAAGGGTAAAGATTTTTTGTGCCTGCAGAAAAATATATCTCGGCTAAGTCAATACAAATAAGAATTGATAAAATAATTTTACAGGTTCAAATAATGCTGACAAAGTCAATATATATTCGATTCCAGGCCGGCCGAAGTCTATGATAAATAGTGACTGATGCACATTAAATCTGTGGAGTCGCAAAGTCCTCCAAGTTCCCATAAAAAGTCAGTACCTCTGGAGTACTGATCCAGGAGTTTTCTTGTCTTCTGGATGGGTTAAAAAATACAAGGCTACGGAATTGAACATTAGTAGTCGTAATAGCGTCTGTAATTCGTAAACAGCTAGAGTAGCTTCTGTACTCGATAACAGGAATATAATAACTTATTTTATAGATTTAACTTTATTACATACAAAATTCCTGTTAATTGCTGCCAAAATTGCATAATTTGATATTTTTAATTGTTCCTTGAAAGTTTGAGAAAAAAATTATGCTATTTCTTGACGATATATTTTTATGGTTATTCATCGATATTACAACAAGATTAGAAGAATATATTATTCAAAATTATTTATGATAGAAATAATTAAAGCATTTAGTTGTATTTTTAATAAAATCAGAAATAAATGAAAACAAAAATTATCCTAGAATTTAAACAAAATTATTTCCGTAGAATTAAAAAAAAAAGGAAATTCGTAAAACGATCACTGAATACAAGTTTTTATTTCACATTTGTGAAAAAAAAAACGATGCTATTTCCAGACGATATCTTTAGGGTTATTCATCGATACGACAAAAAGATTGAAAGAATATATTTTCAAAATTCATTAATATTTTAATAATTAAAACATTTAATCGTATTTCAAATAAAATGAGAAAGAAAAAAAAAGTATCCTGGAATTTGAACAAAATTATTTCTGCAGAATTTTAAAAAAAAATAAAGAAATGTATAAAACGATCATTATATACAAGTTTTAATTTCACAATTATAACTTGTATTGGAAACAAAAGATTTATTTCACTGAACAAAAAAGATACACTGAACTATTTTGGAAAGAAAAATTTGCAACTAATATCGAATTACTCGTTGTAACAAATCGTTTGAAATGAGGGCTTAGGGCGAAAAACCGATGTAATCGTTTGGCCATATGACAGTTCCTTTTAATTTCGATCCAGTTCGCGGTGAGGTTGCGTTATTTGTAAGCATGTAATGATTATGAAAAAAGAGATTCCTTCGTTCTTTTTAGTTTTCATATCGCCAATATTGATTGCTTTAATAAAAGAGCCTAGTTCACAGGATGCAGAGAACGGTTGAAGCTTCGGAGGAAGTAAGCATAACGTTAACAGGTAAGCTTCCCGTACATAGTACATGGCATTTCTTACATTTTGTTTAATTTCAAAATGTATCATTAACTATATTTAATACTTTATTATTTATTTATTACAAACTAGATGAAGTCTAATCTACAAATAATTTTTTAATACAGTCTCGCTTTTGCTGTCTGAGGTACTAAAATCCAAAAAAATTTATTAAACTTGTATTTTAAACTTGTGATTAATTTAATCAAATTCAGTTACAAATTAAGTGAAATCTAATCAATTAAAATTAATACACAAATAATATATGAGTGTTTTGAAGTCTAAGTTATTAAAAATCAGTAAATTTATAACCGTCGTTGAATAGCTGACCCGATTCAACTCCGTAGCCTTGTAATTTTGAAACTAAATCAGAAGACAAAGGAACTCCTGGATCAAATATTGGGAAAAATTTGCCTTCGAGGTGGACTTTCTGATAGAACTTGTCAGTATTTCTGTTACAGGAGAGGAAAACCACGAAAATCTCCACAGTTAGCCTGACGGCACACATGGTCCGTCTACCACTGGCGAAATTTTACGTTAGCACTGTAGTTGGTGCGAGTTGGGTGCGAACTTTGCATCAACTAGTCATCGCTGGAATTCGAAAGCAGTTCAATGATTTGGAATAAACTTTGCTTTTTATTTTCTTCAACAATAATAAACGCGTAACAAATTTATTCTATTGCAACAGATTTTAGGATTTGAAAAATATGATAGCTTAACTTAACAAAATTCTCATACTTTATCTAAGATTGTTTTAGTTTGTTATTATTTAATAATTATTTACTTAATAATTATTTACCTAATAATATTACTTTAAAGTGAGAAAAAGTAAATATGATTTTAGAAAAGGATTTTACGTTGTTGAGATGGAAACTCTTCAAATTCGTTTTCAAGTTTTAATATTGTTAAACATAAGGACATATGTGTACCAACGTATTATATTGCATGATGGTATAAGATGTGTAAAATATGATGACTTAGTTTAACGCAGTTCTTATACTTTTCGTAAAAGTTATTTATATTTGTCTAATTTTGTTTAAAAATACTCTAAAGAGAGAAAAAGGGCGCAGTTTTCTAGAAAATGATCGTAAGTTGTTTAAATGGCAATTTTTTAGATTCATTTTTTAATTTTCAATATTTTTACACAAATTATGAGCCAATGTGTACCAAATTACTCTATTGCAATATGCAATAGAGATACCCAAGCCAGAAGCTGTACTGTAGCTTTGAGTGGAATAAATCAATTAATTGACGTTTGCACCATTCCTATTAGACAATTCCTATTCACTTCTCAATGGAAACCACTTCCTATTGATTGCTATCTGTAACTCATTGATCATTGATGGATTGCCAAGGAACAGATAAGCGAAGTGACATCAGCTTAGACATTTCTATAAGTTTATATTATAGCTTATTTCAACTTAGTCCTTATATTTTAAATTCTTCAATGAATACCTTCGAAATTTAATAATGTTGATTTCATGATAATTCATTCAGTTCATTGAGAAATTAGTAATAAACTATAAGTTAGTTTTGTATGTCACTATTTGATAGAAATATTATTGATTTCAGATGAAAACTCATTATGAAAATTTTGATTCGAACATGCTTGACGGTGATATTGCAGATGTTAACAGTTTCGTCTTTCACTGAGGGTCTTTTAACTGGTACGTGATATTAAATATTTTTTGTCTTAAATAAATAATAATCCTGATATATGCTCTTTTTTGAAAGCACATAAATTGCGCTTTGAAATGTCAAATGCATCAACTTTTGAATGCATAATTTTTAACCTCATATGGTTTAATAATAAGAGATTTCAACAATAACTTTTTACATTTCCCTATACCAGGGATGGCGAACCAATGGCACGCGTGCCATTTATGACACGAGATACAATATTTTGGGCACGCCACCAATCACAATTGTTATTACACAAATATTATTACACTATGAAGCATATGTAACAATTAAATTAAAATTCACAAAAACAAACAAAATAATCAATTATTAATAAAAAAATAAACAATTAATGCTAAAAAAATAGTTAATAACCATAAAAAACAAGATAACAATAAATAACTAGCATAAAAAACAACAGTCCTGCTTGAACTAACATCTTACAACCTAATATAAGTTATTTGTCATCTAATCTGCAACAACAGAAGTCACACTGATGTTACTTTAAGTTATTTTAAGATATTGCAAAATATATTTTTTTTCAATGTAAATAAAGAGTATTTGGTATTATTATTTTCTCAATAATCACGAAGTCAGAATTATTTGACGGCACGTCTATGACCTCATTAAACAATTTTTTAGAAAAATTGGCACGTTGGTGTATAAAGGTTCGCCACCCCTGCCCTATACTTTTCTAGCAATACAGCGATATTAAAATAACACTAAATTTTTTTATTGCTCTAAAGCAGACTTTTTTCTTTTTTACTTGGAATAAAATTAGAACCTAATAATTTTTCTCAGTTACTATTGTAACATCAAACACAAACTTGTTTTTAATTTTTTTCAAAATTTTTGGTTATAATAAATTTTTTTGTGAATATTTTTGGCAAATAAGCTTTTATTTATTTTAATAACTGGCTTCGAACAGCCAATCCAATTCTGAGTTCATGACTGTCGATGTTCAACTCCGCAGCTTTGTAATTTTAAACCCAACCCAGAAGACAAGAGAAGTCCTAAAACTTAGCCTTCCAGAAGGAATATTTGATGTATCTAACCCATATTTGCGTTACATGGAGAGGAAAATCACGAAAACATGCCACGGTTAACCCGACGACAAGAGCTTCTAACCCATGATCCTTCTACTACTGAGGACATTTTACGTCAGCACTGTGGTCGGTGCGAGTCTGGAGCAGAATTCGCATCAACCAGGCACCGTTGGGATTTGAGCCTTGGGCACCTCATTTTAAGGCGAATGCACTACCCCCTGATTCACAGCGGCTCTCGCCTTAAGAAATAGTGCAAAAAGTAAATTTTTAATAGATATTGCTTTAGAGTTGCAAATAGTTATTTCCACAAAAAATGGATTAAAAATGCCATTTCAAAAATAAAATTTTAGCTTTTCGAGTAAAACTAATTTCAGACTTGAAATCACCACACCTGAATTAGGCGGGCGTGATCAAGTATTTGTATAAATGCATCAAAATATTTGCTCCCCTATGAAATTAATAATTAGAATACGCGGAAAAGAGTAATAAATATAATAAATACTTCGGATTGCTGGATTTCGTGGCAAAATCAATCGCTTGCTCATTGAATCTGAAATACCAATAAAAATTAGGAAGCATAAATTTTAAATATTAAATGCATCATCAGTGGTGCCACAATAGAAAATATTCCATGAGTTTCTCTGTACGGAGACTGAGGAGCTAGCTTTCAATTTCGCCCAGTCCTTAAAACGTAACAATCTTGTTCCAAGTTTTCACATGATGTTATTATTATTTATTTAATAACCATTCTTTTACTGATATTTTCAGTAATTCCGCCGAAAAACAAACTATTACAGAAAAGTTGAAACCTTAAAGAATAATAATATTCCATTCATGATTTCTTGAAACTTAGGTAACATTCTCACTTGATCTGTTTCGACCTTTTGCCTAAGTTTCACTGATCAGATTCTTAATTACTCTATGAAACTTTAAAGTGAATTTCCGCTTAATGAAAAAGATGTTATCATGATAGATACATGCTAAGAATACTATCGGCAAAGCGTTAGTAGATATATTGCATTGAAATAAAATTTCGTTATTTAAATATTTTATTTAACACGAAATTGTTTGTTTAAAAAAAAGAGAGAGAAAGACGGAATATTTCCCCTCTTTTCTCTAGGAATAAAACTGATTGAACTCTTTAAAAATGGCAACTGTGGTAGGCGCTTTAACGAGTTCAAGCAAGCTTCTATAGCTCCGTATCACCGATCTCATCCATTAACTTCTTGCTTCAATATTATAACAACAAAATAAACATTAGACAGGAATAAAGCAACAGCAAAGTTAAAAGAGCAAAAATAATGCCACATAAACAGACATACTACTTTTCGGTACTTTAATGAAGAAGCGTCTTCAACGTGGAAACTCAGAATAAAAACGGAAAACACAGAGATACAGAAAAAAATAACAAAGAAGTTACAACAGGGAAAAAAAGTGTTGACCAATGACCACTAGCGTAGAGGAGAACATGATTGAGCAAGTGCATGCACTATCTATATTGTTAGTTAATTCTTCATGCAATAAAAGAATTAGATATAATTGTTTACATTATTGTGTTTAATAATTATCTTTACCATTCAATTATTCTAGTTTGCCCACCAAATGAAGAATATAGAGTTTGCGGTCCAAAATGTCCTCCAAATTGTGAAATTCTGAAAGATGAAATATGTTGTGAAGTTGTTTGTGTAGCTGGCTGCTTTTGCAAAGATGGGTACATGAGATTTACTGAAAATGGAGAATGTGTACCCTTACAATCGTGCCGTAAGTAAATACCATCATTGTTAATTTATTTTGCACTACTCTGTTTGAAGATGAAAATGTGTACAAGGTGACAAAACGGTTAGAAACCGTCAAATACCAAAAGAAATACACATCAGATCGAAATATTAAAAATGCACTTGTTTTACATTGAATTAAAACCTCATCTTCTTTGTAAAAAGTAAAGGCGAAAAAGTTGCCAAGTTTCGAGGGCTCAAAGAGCGCCCATTCTGAAAACTCGCCAAAGGTGATGCTAAATTTTTCAAGCGCTAAAAATAAACTTCCATGCTCAAAACTCGTCAGACGGAGTAATCATTCACATTTGTTTAAATTTTAAAGGCTTAAATTCGCATATTTGTATGGAACTATGTTATTTTTTCGGAAACTTATAGTTTACGAAATTAAAAAAAAACAAAAAAAAACAAAACATGGTTTTAACGATTTTTTAAAATTTAAAAATATTAATTTTTCCAAAAAAAGAAAAAATGTTTCGAAAAGTTAATTTTGAGAATTTTTAAACATTTTGTAGGAAATATACAGGGTCATTCATAATTCCCTCCGGGGTTTCGAAGCGTTATAGTAAAAAACAAAGACGAATATGGCAAAAAAGAACATATGAAATTATTTCAAAAATATTCAAGTTTTAATTTAAGCAGTTACCGGTAGATGGCAGTAACATGTACCACTGAAACCAGTTGTAGTAAACATAAGGTTGTAGTAAACAGAGGGAATTATGAATAACCCTGTATTATTTTTTTGTTCTTATTAAAATTATTCTTGATTTGTTAAAAAAAAAACTTGTTTTTTTCTTTTACCGGTTTAAATTTAAATATTTATGCGAAAGATTTCAAGATTTTTACTATTAAGTTCCAATTTTTACATTATCATCTAAACTATTGCATGACTGTGAATCCAATAATGTTCAGCAATAATATTCTAAAAATTTAGTAAAAAAATTTGTAAAATTTTGTAATTTTGTTTCACTTTTGAATCTTGTAGTATACAATTATAAAATGTTTATTAAATTTATTATTTTTTTTCTTTCAAATAGCTAGTGCAGGTGTTCTGAGATTTGTAAATGACGAACAGCAAGTCTATGAAGGAGAAAAAGTATTCAGAATCGCAGTCGATCGAATAAGTGGCTCCCATGGCCGAATAACTGTCCATTGGCGCCTAGTCTTCGAAGGTAGCATATCTTATCCAGAGTACAGTGGAAAAACAGGAATTATTGAATTCCTAGACGGAGAAACGAGAAAAATAATTGAAATACCATTAGTGGACGATACTATCAGGGGACACGATATTTCATTCAGACTCGAATTGTATGAAGCCAGTAAAAAGGCAGAAATCGCATTGGATCATGCGTTTTCCTTCCTAACTATTAAAGATGACGACAGTAAGTAAAAATTTATTGCTTCGAGTTCATTTTGAATGCTGTAATAAATCGTAATGTCTCAATCAAAATTAAGATTTACTGATGAAAAATAACAAATATGGACTGACTTTTTCAAACTGTAGCTGTAAGATATAACCTGATAAAAAATTTCATTCGCTTCAAAAATATATAAATAAAAAATATCAGTTGACGTACTTCAAACGATCAAAAACAGGCTCCCTTTATTTCAAGACTTGCCAGACGTGAATGAGAGGAAACAAAAGTGATTTGAAATGTAAAACGAAAAGCTGCCAACGAAAATTGGAAGAAAAAAAAAGAAAACTGGAAAAATTACAGTAATCGAGAGAGAAAAAAGATGAAAAAATTATGATTAATTTTAATTTTTTTCTTTTTCTTCTCTAAGCAATTGTGGTTTTTCTAGTTTCATTTCTCAGAATTTTTTTTTATTTCTCGTTGACGACTTTTCGCTTGTTATTTCAAATCACTTTACTTTCGTCTCATTCTCGTCTGGTAAGTCTTGAAAATGGGAGCCTGTTTTTGAGGGCTTAAAACATGTCGACTGTTATTTCCTATTTATATATTTCTGAACTAAATTTGTTAAATGAGTCAGTGTTCCGCTAGTAGTAAATTGAACTGTAATTATCTTTGGTTATACTCTTTTTGTTTATTTCTACATCTCTATCGCAACATTTTGAGATGTTTATCAATTTCTTTTTTCATGTTATCCTGCTTTACAATTTCCCTTTTCACAAATTTTTGTCAAACTTCTTGATTTTGTGCCATGGTTCAAATCTACCTTAGTGGCTATTTTGTTAAACAAAAATAATATATACAATAAAATAAAAACGTTAAAATAAATCAGTAATTTGATTTATAGTAAATTAATCAAAGAATGTAACTTTTTTAATCATGTGTTCAGTGACTTATAGCACTGGAGAAAAGAAGTTGCCACTTGCCACAAAGAAAACTACTCCTGATGCAGAATTTTTATTAAGTATATTTTTTTTTATACTTTTTCATAATTTTGCATTAATTTAAGTCAAAATAAGTCACATATATTTAGCATTTCAATAAGTTTTGATAAAATTGAAATACAGCCTGAAACACCGTAGTCTTTTTTGCACTAAAGGTAAACACTCTTCAATTCCAAACAATATTATTTCAAATTTGCACTTATTTGAAGTTATTTGGATTTAAGAGAAGCAGTTATTCAGCATTGAAATTTCCTTAATTTGCAAACTCTATTATTAAGAACTTTTTGAATATGAATGAAATTTTTTTTTTCTAACTGCTTATTTTGGATTTTATATTTTAGTACTAATATAATTTCGATAATATAACAGTTTCTTTAGTAACTATTAGACTGTTTGTTTATAATTAAAAAACATTAAAGTATATTTTTACCTGTAATTAGAGAGTCATGAAAAAATCTATATAAAAATATACATACCAGTGTCCCACCTGCGTCAAAGTGTTAATAAAAATGATAATATGGTTGATGGATAGAAAAACCTTGTTATTCTCCTTGATACAAGGCTACTATCTAGTGTGCTCAGGAGTTAAACTACTATTTAACTATAAAAAATATAGGTTGGGTTAAGCACAAGGCCCAACTTCGCTTAATTTGGGCCCGGGGCAAAAACTTCTTTGGGGGCTCCTCTCTGCTTCACTAATTCAGTAATGAAGAATCGAACTATATGGAGGTATTTAAATTTTCACCTCATTATACATATATAACAAGAGAATTTATTAAAATCATATATAGCAAGATACATTTATAGCAAGAGAATTATTAAGAGAATTATTACCCCTCCAATGGTCAGACGAAATATCGTTCCGTCCATTTTATTGATTTTCTGACAATTCTATGTCCATCATGCCGAATGCAGTTTTCTAATTGTTAACTTTGTCATCCAGCTGCAAAAAATTCATATCCTTGCTGACGTTAGGGGGGAATTCAGCTAAATTTTTTAAATTACGATGTCTCACTTAAGTCAATCAGAAGCCTGTATTTTGGAAAACATATCCCATTTTGTGATATATAAAAATAGTCTTTTGATTGGCCAAATTTGTCCACCGTAATTGCGAAATTTACCTAAACTCCGCACTGGAAAGCCATGGATTTACGAAAAATAGATTTTTTGTACTCATACGATAGATTAACGAGGAAGCTAACATAAAACAGACGCATTTTACATTGTACTGATATTTTGTTTAAAAAAAGTTCATTGAAAAAGGAAACCTGAAATAAACTTTCTATTCGATTTGGGACCCCCTCTTATGTGGGGCCCGGGGCAATTGCCCCTTATGCCCATGCCTTTGTCAGACTCTGGTTAAGAATCCTCATGTTCTTCTCACAAAACATTTTGTAAACAAATCGTAAATTTTTCTAAAAGTACCAATTAAAAGTATTTTTTTAAAAAGTGAATTCTGGCCTAAATTGTAGTGATATATTACACTTAAGAAGTTTATATAATGTATTAATTGATAAAAAATTACTTATTTCAGTGCAACCTGGTTATTTAGAATTGGAAAATCATTCGTATACTGTAGTAGAGGGTGAAGGCAAGGTTGAAATTTTTGTGGTTCGTAAAGACGGCACTGATGGCAAGATTCTAGCTCATTATCGAACGAGAAGTGCCACGGCATTAAGTGGTATTGATTTTGAGACGGCACTTGGACAGTTGATCTTTGAAGAAGGGGAAACGAGAAAGAGTTTTGTCATACATATAAAAAATGATGATATAAAAGAAAATTCGAAGTTTTTCGAGGTCGAACTCTTCAATCAAGCTCCTGGAGATGGAACCGTCAATTTCAGAAGAACTGGTTTGAGTCAAATCGCCTCCATCACCATTACAGACGATGACAGTAAGTTCCTTTCTTTCCTTTTTCACATTTCATTCAATTGTTTCATTTAATACAGTTAACTTATTTAGTTCAAATTTCGTAAACACGGTGTTCTGTAATCACTATCTCTAATAAATATTTTTCTGGCGCTTATTAAAAAATAAAGCAAAAGACCAGGGGAAGGAAGGGTTCCTCGATAGTGTGTCGATAATATGCCCTTACCTCCTCGACAAGTTTGTGAACGTTTTTCAGATTCACCCTAGATCAGGGGTGTGCAAACTTTTTTGACCGAGGGCAAAAAATCGGGAAAAAAAGAAGTTTGGTGGGCCAGGTAAAAACGTCTAAAATGAAAAAAAGAATGATATACAAGTTTTAATTTACATATTTAATGAAATGAATGAAATTGTGACTTCATTTTTAAAAGTTCCTTATATTGAGGTTCCAAGTGAGATGTACTTATTTTAAGGAACGAGGATAAATGTTTGTCTATTAGCCTACTTCTGTGTCTATTAGTCTACTACTGAAATGATTTTTTCTAAGGTTCATCATCGCAAACACTTGTTCACAGATATAAGATGAAGCATACATAGCACTGATTTTCTGGGCATGAAATATTAAATTTGGGAAACTAGCTTTTGGTAATGATTTGTAAAACTCAAACTTTGGTAAACTTATATACAACTACTTTAAATGGCGCCAATCTACGACTATTCTATAAAGAACTTCAACATTTTACAAATTGAAGCCATCAATTTATGCTTTGTAGAACGAAAATAGAGAAAGTAAAAAGGTCATCAGTAACTTTGCTAAAAAAGAAAGAACGAAAATAGTAGTACAAAGTACACAAGAAAATGGATGTATATTTGCTTATATTCGCCACGGATTGGCAAGTTCAAATTTTATCCGCTGGCTGGATAAAACTTTCCGGCGGGCCACAATTGGTCGGCGGGCCGTAGTTTGCCCATCCCTGCCCTAGATGGCGATTACATAATACTCTGTATCCGAGAGAGAATGTTCTTAAGTGTTTTTTCCTGATTAAAACCCTAATGCCTACCAATTAAAGAATAATTTCTCTTTGCAGTGAAACCAGGTAACTTTGAGGTGGAAAGTACAAACTACGTTTTCCCTGAATCCGCTGGAATCGTACGCATACCAGTTCTTAGAAATGGCGGTACTGACGGACAAATTAGTGTGCACTTCAAGACGATTGTCAAATCTGCAAAAGCGAACATCGACTTCAATCCTGTTGAGGGAGTATTGGAATTTGCTGAAGGACAAAGTAGAAACTTCATCGAAGTTAAGATTTTGGATGATGATCTGAGGGAACCCAATAAAAATTTCCAGATTCTTCTGTTTGATCCTGCTTCAGGACCTGGTGTGATTAATTTCCGGAAAAATGATTTTAAGGAAACATTCATTTTGGTTACGATTACAGACGACGATAGTAAGTATTTACCCTGCTTTCTATTACGATTAGAATCCCTTTATTAAATGTAGTTAGGAAGTTACGACCAGCCCCTTCAAAAATTTCCGAAAAAGAAAAATATCCAAATTGGTTACCACACTTGTCGGAGATTCTTACACACTTAGTATTCCGCATCAAAATCATTTTAACTTTATCAAGCTAGGCTTTCTTCGTTTTTCACTGCCAAATACGAAGCCAAATTACACCAAATGTATGTAAATTATTGATTAATTGAACCAGCTATCTAAATCTAAAAATAGAATTTTTAGTTTGTTGCCGAAACTCTTGACCATAAATAACATCTTAGATGAAAAACTAAGGTTTTGCAAAGATGTCTGCGCTAGCGGCTTAATTACATCCTTGTGTGGAATAAATCAATCAATCTCGCAACTTCAGGATTGCGAATGGCAACTGATTATTTTAACCATTTCTATATTATTCCTAATCAATACAAATATAGAAATGTTTTCCTAATACTTCCTATCTAACTGATTGAATCATTAATGGATTTTCCGTGGGCAGGTAAGTGAAGTGACTCAGCTTAGGCATCTCTTTTAAGAACTGCAACTGTTTATTTGTCGTATAATATCATAAATAACTTGATAAATATACCAATTATAGTTTCCAAAAACTAAAATTTCACAAAATAAATGATTAATTGACACTTAGGAACAATTTTTTTAAAAAAAATTTACTTACAGAAAATGTTTGAGATTCTGCTTGAAAAAGAGACCTTGTCGATCCCTCCGTGTTAATTAAACATACCTTTGTGCTACTATCATATATTAGTGCTACTATTGTGAGCTTTTTACACTTTAAAGTAGCATTCTGTACGTTCACGTATGTATGTTTTGCTATAGCTCGGTGAAGAACCGAGATTGTTCTGCAGCAAACGTACGTGAACACGCTGGATATTACGTTAAAGTGCAAGAATCTCTTTAATAATTTTTAAACGCAACTTTCATAATTTATGTGTATCATTAATTACAAATTTTTCCTCAATCAGCACAGTAAAAATATTTTTTGAATTATAACATTCATTAAATATTTATTTTCCTTTCCACAGTGAAACCTGGATACTTTGAATTGGAGAAAGAGTCATACACTGTAACAGAAGGCGGAGCATTGAGAGTTGGAATCGTTCGTCTCGGTGGAACAGATGGAAGCTTAACAATCCACGTCAAAACAGTAGCCAAATCAGCACTGGCTACTACAAACTTTATAGCGCTTGATAAAGAAATAATATTTGCAGAAAATGAAGAGAAGAAGTATATTGATATTCCTATTGTGGACAATGACATTAGAGAGCCCGACAAAAAGTTCGAGATCATATTGTATGATCCAGTTCCAGGAATAGGAGTCATAAATTTCAGAAACAGCGGGAAAGTGATGCAATCTGTGGTGACCATTGTTGATAATGACAGTAAGAATATCTCTCTGTTTTTTTTTCTAAATCAAAAACAATCGTTCCTCGTTTAAGATGGAGTCTCTGTATCTAACATAGTTGTGGAGCTTCAAAAATTGACCAGATTGAAGTGGTGAAAGAGAAAGATATCAGAGTCATTAATGTACTTTGTAAAATTTATCTCGAATTTCGCTTTCTTTCACTGCACCAAAATTATTTTAACTGTATCGAACTACCTTGAGGAAATTTGAACCTCATAATTTCTGATTACAAACTATTGCTTCGGCACATAGTGCATTAAAAAGCAAACCAACTGTCACCATTTGCAAACGAATTTTTCGTCATCAAAAACAAATAAATATATTAAATTATAAATCGAAAGACGATATAAAAAGAAATAGAAATTAGTATAAGTAAATCTTGCACCGGAAGTCTTGTACCGGAGTCTTGTACTGCTCCCTACCGTTGAGAACAGGAAACACGATCAAAAGTAAAGTCAATTAAGTCCCTAATTTAAATACTGCAATATTTATTTTTCGTATTCCACTTTGCTATTAATGCGTTTTTAATTTAAATTGTTTTCTAAATTGAGAATTAAAAACTAAAAAAAGTGTTATAATGTAATTCTATGATATCAACTTATTGCGCTCAATTTTAAGGTAAACTTATTTAAATTAGTGCCTAAATTTATTAACTGTTCCACAATGATTATTTTTTGGTGCTAATTACAATAATATGCTATTAGAAAATTCCAACCCTTGCTCACTAACGCTCGCTAAAACAAATTTGTAATAACAATATACCTTTAACTTTAAATATTATTTAAAAAAAATAATAAACAAGCAAAATTATTTATGTTTAATAATAGATCTCAAAAGAATCATACGAAAAATGATTGGAAGTGGGAAGTGGCGTAAGCAAACAGAATTTTCTAGTACATATACTTTAAGTGAATACATTTCAACTTTCATAGAAAAAAAAGCAGTTTAATGCCAAAAAACAATAATTATAGTTAATCAATCATGAGTTGATGCTGGGAAATGAACAGGAAACTCAGCTTTTTAGTAATTAAAATAAAAAAGGAGTAACTATTATCTATTAATATCCAAATAACAAATTGTGTATTTACTAAACTGCTACAATTAAACTATAATATATTTTTTCAAATTAGCTACTGATTTCCTAAATATTATTACAGTATTTTGGTTTACATGTTTTGCACTTAGCCAAATGCTTGCCAAATAGAAATAAATAGACTAAAAAGCTTTATGTTTTTTTCTTAACATTAAAATGAATTTCAGTTTAGAATTGAAAAGAAAAATTACCAGTTTAAAAACAGTAACACTTGATACTTGCTATCATTGATAAAGTAAAAAAAGAAATTGAATATTTAAAGCTTATCTTCGTCAAATTTATCCGAACAAATTCCTTAGAATTTATGTTGCATTATCATTGATTGATTTTTAACTTTTTTTTTAGTGAGACCTGGAATTTTCGAAATTGAAAGAAGCTACGAAGTCTTAGAAAATGTTGGTAAAATCAGAGTCAAAGTACTGCGCACAGGGGGCTCAGATGGTGAAATACACGTTAAGTACAAGACAGTACAAAAGACAGCTTTGGAGAATGTGGACTATATCCCTGTATTTGGAGAGCTTACGTTTTTAGAACATGAGACTGAGAAATTCATCGATGTTGTTATTAAAGACGATAGCTCAAGGGAGCAAACTAAAGAGTTCCACGTTCATCTCTTTGAGTCTACAGCTGGTCCGGGTGTCATTAACTTCAGATCTCTAGACTCAGATAAGATATCAATAATCACAATCAAAGATGATGATAGTGAGTTATGATTAAGAAACTCTTAATTTACAAATCGCTAATTTTAAATGCATAGTTAGGCTACGAAATTATTTATTGAGATAATACTGTGAAATTTTTATCTATATTAGAATTAAAGACAATAACTTAAAGGAAATAACCTAAGAGTTCCGCGTTCATCTCTTTGAGTCAAAAGCTGGTCCGAGCGTCATTAACTTCAGATCTCTAGACTCAGATAAGATATCAATAATCACAATCAAAGATGATGATAGTGAGTTATAATTAAGAAAATCTTAATTTACAAATCGCTAATTTTAAATGCATAGTTAAGTTGCGAAATTATTTATTGAGATAATACTGTGAAATTTCTATCTATATAAGAACTAAAGACAATAACCTAATGGAAATAACCTAACCTAATAACCTAATGGAGTTCCGCGTTCATCTCTTTGAGTCGACAGCTGGTCCGGGCGTCATTAACTTCAGATCTCTAGACTCAAATAAGACATCAATAATCACAATCAGAGATGATGATAGTGAGTTATGATTAAGAAAATCTTAATTTACAGATTGCTAATTTTAAAATGATAGAACTTAAGTAAACGTTAATTGTTTCAATTCTAGTTTATAAGACTTCCCTTATTTGTAGAAGAAGATTTCCCTTATTTGTAGAAATGGATTGTAGCAATGGCGTTAATAACAAATAGAGAAATTCTACATTTCATGTGCAAACATGGCAAACCCAACAGAAAACAGATTTAGTTCGGTAGTGTGCTCCACGGTACATACGAATTTGATATGGTAAATACGAAGGAACGAATTTGATAAGCTTAACGAAGAAAAGTAAGGAAAATAATAAAAAGTTTTATTTATGGCGCATAAGCTGCAAGTACATAGAATCCGTAAAATAAGTTAACAATGCGAAGAAAACATGGAAAAATATGTAATTTTAAAGAGAAGAAAAATTATTAATAAATAAAATGTTTTAAAAAAAGTATTTAAAAACATTGCAGCAAGTGTTCATAGGTTCAAATAAAAGGATTTCGTGCTTGGTCGAAATCTTTTCGGCACTAAAAGTACAGGATGAGCAAAAGCGTTAGCGAAATAAAGAAATCAGGACTTTTTTTCAACTGTTCAGTTTCTTACTCTTTTGCAAAAGGTAATTACGCATTAGTGTAGTTCAAACTTTAGAAATACAAATGTTAGATAATTTATTGAAAAAACAAAAGCGTTTTTATTTTGATTTGTTTATTTGAAAATAATTTTAATTATTGTTGAATACGTAGAAAACAAGTTAGGATTTCTTGATCATGTCCAGACTTGAACGAAATTCTTTAAAACGCCTATAAAATCTGAAGATAGATAATTATATTTATAATTATTTTTACTTTATCCCCATAATATAAATACTATAATTAGTAATTTGAAATATTTGTTATGCGGTTTTCGATATGTAAGTATGTGCCCTCTTAAATCTATCGTCGATTATTTGACTCTTAACCTGAATTTTCTTTTTTTAGAAAAAAAATAGTGGTTTAATACATAAAATTTTAAAAATTAACTTATCTGTTCACATTAATAATGCTAATTTTATTCAATTATATGTTATTTAGAAACTCATACTGAGACTTATGAAGGAAAAAAAAAGCAAAAGTCGTATCATCGTGCATTTGAATTGAAAATATAGGCTATAGCTAAGAGAGATGTTATGGGTTATTCAACCTTTCATATGCGACCCTCGTTTACCATTATTATACAGCAATTAAGTCTCCAAAACAAAAATAATTTTAATGTTTTCCTTTACAGTGACGCCAGGATTCTTGCAATTCGAGAAACCACTTTACGAAGTTTTAGAAAACAGTGGAACCCTACGCATAGGAGTTGTTCGAGTGGATGGAAAAGATGGACTGCTAAAAATGCATTACAAGACATTGATGAGGTCATCACAACTTTTCAGCGAGTATAACCTCGAAGGTGTACTTGAATTCAAGGATGGTGAAGAAAAACAATACATAGATCTTCCAATTCATGATAACAATGTCAAAAACTCACAGTTAAAATTCCAAGTACAACTCTTCGATATTACGCCTGGTGAAGGTGTACTCAATTTCAGGCAAATGGGAACAATAATATCCACCATCGTTGCAATTAATGATGATGATAGTAAGTACTTTGTTATATTTCATACATTTTTTTAAAAAAATACTGAGAAGATTTTGCTATTTGAATTGGTAATCGGAAAAAAAGGAGAAAAAAAAGATTGATAGGCCAATGCCGATAATGAATTGATATAGAAAATAATGATAATGTGAAACGCGAAAAATCTAAAATTTTGTAATACATTATTGTACCAAGTACAAAGGCTCGTTTTGAGTTGGTGACAAATAAAACAGTGCTTAAAGATTAGTAGAATATTTTAGCACTCAGATTTGATNGCGGCCCCTAGGCAATGCTCGTCTCGCCCCCCCCTTCCTACCGTCTTCTTACTTTCTAATATATTTTTTCGCTAACACAACACTTTATTCATAATTACGCTGTTTTTTACTACATAGGTACATTTACTTACTACATTGCTTACTACATTTTACTTTTGAAACACAAACTGTAAAACTCTCTTTTCATTCACAGCCTTAAAACTCGCAAACAAATTGCACGAAGTGAAAATTCAACGATTACATTAAAATGTTTCAAAAATGTTGTCTATGACACAATACAGCGTATGTATTTAGCGGATCGGGGAAAGAACCAGTACTGCCAACCTTATTTTTACATACTCTTTGGTAGCTTGGCCATAGAATATACATACTTATGGTAGGTACCAGAACAGTAAGTGTGCATTCACAACGTAGTTTTTTGCGCGTTTTTCAAGCGTGTTGTGTTAANAAGATTAGTAGAATATTTTAGCACTCAGATTTGATAACTACAGCTCAAATAACAGCGTAACACAGCAGAAAGAATCGGAGGACTCGGATATGATTCTAAACAAGTCTCACTGATCTCCATAAATATTGGTCTTATATATCCGTGGTGGTTAAGGGAATAGAGTGCTCGCCTCCCAATGAAATAACCCGGATTCGAATACTAGCAATTGCTGGTCGATACAAATTCCACACCCAGCTCGCACCGACCACAGTTTTGACGTAAAATATCCTTAGTGGTAGACGGATCATAGGTTCGAAATCCCTTACCGTCAGGCTATCCGTGGGAGGTTTGCGTCGTTTTCCTCTCTAGCTAACGCAAATATGGGTGAGTTCTATCAAAAAGTCCTCCACAAAGGCTCTTATGAATGATAAAATTAAGCTTAAATTTAAACACAAATCACAAAATTAAAACTTCCTAGAATACTAAGCCTGTTTACACATCGCCTCGTATGCACAACATAAGCGGATGAATACACCGGAAGGATTCTAAATTTCTTCCGGTCATGTGAAGTTCGTAATTTTTTATATCCAGTCAACCATTCATATTGTTGAAAAGGTAATGTGTTTTATTACGATTTTTATTCCAATATCGATTCGAAGTTTTTATTACCTCTCAAACCACATATATACTCTCTTTTCACCATTTATGTTTATTATTATCTAACTACATATACTGTGTTCACTGTTAACACGGTGAACACGTTGAGCCAAATTGCCTCAAAATCCACAACACAGTGATCCGGAAATACGGTGGTGGGGATGGGAGAAAGAGTCTGCAGTGTTCCCTAGTGTAGAAAACACTCTCATTAAGTCTTTTCGTATTATATGATATATATATTATTCTGTTATATATTATTCTGTCGTATATTATATCTGTTATTTGACTCCTTACTCCTCTCTAATACCTGGAACAGTGAAGTCAACAGAAACACGATGTGTTAGAGATTAATACTTTATTTTTTCAAACATGCTTCCTTGATCGATTTTCTCTATTGATGTACTGGTGGACAAAATTAAGAGACAGAAAGCATTTTCGCATAATAAATTCGCACATGCAAGATACCCGCACACCACTCCATGTGTTTGACAATGGTTCCGTGAATGCCCAGAGGTACAGGCAGGAGGTCCTAGAGCCCTATGTGCGTCTTTTCAGGGGCGCTGTTGGCTCTGAGTTCATTTTTATGGACGACAATGCGCGACCACATAGGGCTCTCATGGTTGATGAGTTTCTGGAAAGCTAGGATATTCAACGAATGGCTTGGCCAGTCAAATCTCTTGACCTGAATCCTATTGAACATGCTTGCGATGCGCCAACCTTCCCCAGAACCATTCTAGAGTTAAAAATTGCTCTGGTGGAAGAATGAGAGGGTCTTCCACAAGTCATCCTTGACTCCCTTATTAACAGCATGCATACTCATTGTGCATGCTGTCTGTCAGGTGTGACCATACACCATACTAGAGGCAACACACACTGTACAAGCCTCACTTTTATTGTCATCTTTTATCCTTAAGTTCAGACTACATTGGATTTATTGGCAATAGGTCTTGCCAGTGAATTGCACATTTTTGTTTTGCATACTTTATTATCATGGAATAAGCTATATCCATACCAAATTTTATTTGTTTATATTCAGTATTTTTTGTGATATTTGGGAAAATGTCGTCCATCTCTTAATTTTGTCCACCAGTGTATCCTATTGAACATGCTTGCGATGCGCCAACCTCCCCCAGAACCATTCAATTACATACCAATTCAATTACATAAAATAAAATTTATTTAAAAAAAAATTATTTTACTAAAAGTAAACGTCATCTTTTCTTATAGTGAACCCAGGAATCTTGGAATTCCTTTTGCCTAGTTACACTTTTAAGGAAAATGCCGATAAACTGATGGTTTGTGTTGAACGAAAAGGCGGATCAGACGGATTACTTAGAGTTAAGTACAAGACGGTGAGTGGCACAGCAATAGCAGGAAAAGACTTCCACCCAATGACTGGAGAATTGGTATTCAGAGATGACGAGACTTTGCAACATTTGCATCTTCACTTTATTGACAATAAGATTCGAGATGTCGATAGAGCATTTTTTATTGAGATATATGATCCGTCTTCCGAATACGACTTCATCACTGGCCGAATCCTTGGTTCTATAGCGAAAACGACAGTCACTATAATTGATGATGACAGTAAGTTAATTTTTTATTTTTTTTTTATTTTTTAAATGTTGATGATGATATATGGATGGATTTAATAAAGCACACATACATAGATATTTTTTCTCATTCCAAATTATTTATTCCAATTTTAGTTTTTCTCTTTCAAGAACTATTATTTCAAACTTAGTATATACGTATATATACTATATATTCCTTAAAAACGGGCCATGGAACACATCCCACTATTCTCTATTTAGACTTTTATTATCAAATTTTGTAATCTGGCAAACTTGTTACTAAAATATCTTTAATCATTTTTGTAAGATGCTGGTAAGTGTAAAGACATTTGAATTCGCTACTTGCCTTATATGTTAAATTTTGCGTTTTATTCTGTACTTTCCTTGAATTTTCATTTCCTTTTCTTACATGTTTTATTTCAAATTTTTTGCTTAGTATGCTTTATTTTCGTTTCACTTTTTTGGTGCTTTCCATACTTTTGTATTGATATATTTTGCTTTGGCTATATTGATACAATAGTAAACGCACTTTTTAATAGCTTATATAATGGTATGAGAGGACGACGAGATATATCTTTTCCTTATTTTGTTTTCCGATTTAATTTTTATTAAAAGCAATATAATTAGTAATAATTTTTCTTCTTCTCTATATTTTTTTCTTATCTTCTTTGTATTTTTAATTTAATAATTATAATTTGAAGAGAGGAGTACCAGAATAAGCGCTGTCCATGTCGCCTGACTGGGGTTAAAATTACGCGGTTGTTATGTGACCTACCTTGATAAAAGATAGAGCCCTGTAAAACAGGGATAGGTGCTTGGTCAAGGTTTGATGGTGTGTAGTCACTTCAGCATAGCACTAAAGATGGTTGAGTCAACGTTGTAATGAAACACTATACAATAACAATAAAGCAATTAGCAAAACAGTGTTATATTTTGTCTACGGTAAGAACTCCCCCCGACGCAAAGCCTGTGTCCATCTGTTGCTATGGAAACAAGAACAGCGCATTTCTGGGAGGGTTGCTTCGTTTCATTCTAGGGCTAACACAATAAACCGAAGATATAGATTCCCTTTCTCCATTTCTCTCGCCGACCTGAGCCAAAATTTACTCTAATCAGTGACCCACACCCCTACTTGAAATAGTTATACCTCGTTGCCATAGTCACCGCCGCAGGTCTAGACGAGCCCTGGGGAGTTCTTACTTTAGACAAACTATACTCAATTTACACCATGCTATTAGAAAGTATTTATAAATATTTTATACTCCCATTAAACTAACACAACATAATATTTATTTATTTATTGTTTTGCAGTTAATCCAGGAAAGTTCGAGCTTCAAAAACCATCTTACTCAGTTTTTGAAAACGATAAAGTCATCAAAGTTGGAGTCGAACGTGTTAATGGTGCCGATGGTTTGGTGCATGTCAAGTACAAAACGATACCATTAACGGCTGTGCCCTCTAGAGATTTTGTACCCATTGAGGGTGATCTAGTGTTTAATGATAAGGAAACAACAAAATATATTGAGATTCAAATAAAGGATAATGAAGTGTTTGAATCATCGCGAACTTTCGAAATTCAACTGCTTGATCTGATAGATGGAAATGGAGGTGTCAACTTCAGAGGATTTGGTTCAAGACGATCCTCTGTGATTACTATCAACGATGATGATAGTAAGTAATGATTTGTTTTGATTGGATGAAATGAATTAAATAACTATGCTATTTTGCGAAAATTTTTACTATAAAATCACGAAATCGTTGTGATATTTTCAAATTTTTGAATTCAATGCATTTTCAAAAATGGTTAGGATCATACTGATTTACGGTACTGCAAGAATAATCTTATTTTATGCCTAAAATAGTCCAAATTTGAAGTTGTATTACTTTCTTACTGCCTAATATAGTGTAAGTATATCATTCATTTGCTCCTTAATATTGCCTAAATTTGTTGCAAGTATGTCACCCATTTCTTGCAGCATATATGGGTGATATTCTTACAGCATATATTTGCATGCATTCATTTCTTGCAGCATATATTTGAATGCACTCATTTTTTGCAGCATATATGGGTGATATTCTTGCAGCATATATTTGCATGCACCTGATGCAAGCAAATATATGCTGCAAGAATATAACTTATTCAGTGTCTAAAATAGCTTAAAAATGTTGCAAGTTCAGCGTGTTCTTAATTAGATTGACAGTTTTTAAAAAAAAGATAGGAAAACGATTACGATTGAAAAGCAATTAATGCAGAAAATCATGTAAGAGTATGTTTATTTTTATTTCGAGAGTTTTTATTTTAAATAAATTTTTTTCGATAGATGGTGTAGACAAAAATACTTATTAATGAAAGAAAACTGTTTGGAAATGCAGCAAAATATTTCATCCTTTACGAAAAAATAAGTGAATAAGATTATAATATTTTTGAAATGCTCATCGTCAGTCGTAATCACTTGATGTAAAATCAAAGGGCGAAATGCGCTAGTGCCGAGAAAATATTTGTAAAAAACGAATCACAGCGCCATCTATTGAAATAATGTTGAGCTAAAATCAAAAACTCTGAGAATAAAATTTATTCCTTGACGCATGAATTCATATAATTTAATTGAATTAAAGGCACCCTGAATATTTTTCATTTGCTGCTTGATAAAGCGATAAGTATACTGCAACGAAATCACTTATTTGTTGCGTTGAACCAATTTGGTTCTTTTTATTTTTGCCGATTTCGGAAGGAAGAAAAACTTAAATGCTTACATTATGTGGCTGTACCGTATTTTTTAAAATGATACTAAATATTTATAAAATAGTACATTTTTTCAAAAGAAAATCTTGTCTTTTAGTAGTCACATTTATTTTCGAAATATTTTTAAAAAAAGTAAAATATTAATAAAAAAAGGTTTAAAGAAAGTAAATTCAGATAAGTTAGATTTTTTATTATTTATTCCTTTTACTTTTGGAATTCCTTAAAAAGTTTAAAGAATAAACATAAGACTTCTGAAAAATATAATTAATATTAATTTTTCTTTTTTAAAAATTTTACTCCCTTAAAATTTTTTTCAAATTTTGGAACTAAAGCCTCGACTAATGATTGGTACTTTTTCTAAATTTTGTAACTTACCTAGTTTTTGTTTGATTGACATGAAATTTTAATTGAATATTGCTGAACTGATCCAAATTTAGAAAAAGCAGTTAGGAAGTAATTGAAATGCTTGAAAATTAGTGAGTAATTATTACTTTTTTTACTAATTATTTCCTGTTATTTTCAGTGAAACCTGGCTACTTAGAAATGCAAACAGACACTGTTACTGTAAATGAGAACATCGGAATTGCAAAGTTAGTCGTGATCAGACGTGACGGTACTGATGGAATAATTAAAGTCAAGTATCGAATCATATCAGTTAGTGCAGATTTGAACAAAGATTACGAAATTGTTCCGCCTGTTGAGCTTATCTTTCAACAACTTGAAACTGAGAAGACAATTCATATCAAAATAGTTAATGATGCTGAAAGAGAACAAACAGAAACGTTTAGAGTTGAGCTTTATGACCAGTCCATCCCATCAAACTACCGAGTTTTTAATTATCGAAATCGTGCATCGACTTTAACCACAGATGTAATCATCCTCGATGACGATAGTAAGTAGAAATTTTAATTTTAAATTTGTTTCACATATTTTTGTAAAAAAAAAGTTATGTAAATAACTTAAATCTGTATTTGTTGTTGTTTCTATACTTGGATTGGAAAGCCAAGCTCACCAGCCATTGGCCTTTTGCGAATTAAGTCAGGAGGGTGCGCCTTTCGTTCAACAAGAAAGCACCGCAAAAGTATAAGTGCATCTTAGCTCAGAACTCCACAGATAGATGGCAGCACCACTTATTAGAAATAGATTTGAAGGGGAAATAGAGCTGAATTCTTCAATTTAGAAATATATCTGAAGGGGAAGGAAATTTTCTTCAGAAATTTATTCTCTAGAATTGTGAGGATTCGAAATTCTATATTTGTCTATGTGAAGAACTCCCCTCTCCATTCATCTGGAGTAATGGCGGTGACTACGATTACGAAGTTTAACTATTTCAAGTAAGTCAAAATTTAAGAGAGGTTTTGGCTTGGTCAGCGAGAGAAAAGGAATCAGTGGAGAGAGAAGCTGCCTTTTTTGAAATGCACGATTTTTTGTTTACATGGCAGCAGACAGCCTTAGGCTTTATGGCAAAGGGAGTTCGTTTTATAGACAAACTACGACTGTTGATTAATATTTTTTGAGGCACAGTACTAACATAAAATTATGAGAAAGTCAATATTATACATACATTCATAGTACAACTCAAACACCCTTTTGCAGTTAAAAAAGTTTTTGTCAAATAAAATATTAGATAACAGATTTTTACTGATTAAATTAAAGATTTTAATTCCATTTAATTAAAAATGGCACAAACTCTCACTTTATTTCTTTTATTTAAATATTTAAACATAAAAGAAAGTTATCTGTCCGAAATCTTTTATACAATTTGGACAGAACTAATCTAAAACTAGAGAATAATCAGCTATCATATTTCTAATCTAGTTGTGGCATAAGAGGGATGATTAAATTGACTAATGAAGAATTAATGATCTGCGTCATTAAACTGATATTTTAAACTAATAATTTTCCTCTAAACTATGGGTCCTATTATCCAAAATTCATCTTCAAACATAAACTTCCTTTTACAGTATAGAGTAAAAGGGACTAGCTGCAGTCAACGGGATATTAGGGTAAAATGGAAAGAAATTTTGCACTAATGCTTTAAAATATTTACCAACAAACATTTTTCAAACTGAGAAATTCGATTATGCCTATTCATCTAAAAATATCAATATCCCAGGATATTTTTAATGATACCATGATATTTTCAATGATAATCATTTGCTAAAAATAAGTATGGAATATGTTTTAAGGAGAGTTTTAGGTCGACCTCTTTCATCACAAAAAGAAATTTCAACAGTATTGTGTGATTGTTAAGCTGTGATCAATGCAAGACCTTTGGTAAATTTATTTGAATGTGACACTGAGGTTGTGCTTAGCGCACTAGTGACATGCTAAGTTAATCAGGATTCAAACTGCAACTAATACACTGCTTTGTCCAGTCCAAAGAATTTATCCGTTGTAGATTTCGAGGTCAGTCGTTTATTCATCACCTATTACTTCATAATTGAGATCGATGAAAGATAAGCCACAACTTGAGAAAAACTTTCCTGAGTCTATTAAAACAACTAAATCTAGCAGGAAAGCAAAAAATGTAATTAAAGAAATCAGAAAATTATCGTTTGCATACTTTAGCATTATTATTATACTTTAGCATTTATATCGTTTGCATTATTTTTAATCTTTAATAGAATTTTAGTTAAATATTGATTTAGTTCAGTCTTTGTCTTGTTCTATCGCTCACAAGGTGAGCTTATCTTTAAAAATACAATAAATATTTCCATTTTATAATAGATATCTGTTTATTAAAAGCAGCTAAGCTTTTAACTTAGATTTTAACAGAGTATTTATCATGATCATATCTTCATTGATATATATAAACGAACCTTTATAATACATACTTTACCTTTTCAGCAAGGCCTGGCTACGTTGAGATGGTAGCGACAAAGCTAACGGTTTGGGAAGATATTAGAAGGGTCAGAGTAACTGTCTCAAGGAAAGGTGGAACAGATGGTCATTTAAGGGTAAAATATAGAACAGTAGATGGCACAGCAACATCTCCATTTGATTACGTATTCGATATGGGTGAATTAGAGTTTGAAGAAGGCGAGTCCGAACAAAATATTTCCATTAAAATCGTTGATGACACAATGGCAGAAAGTAGTGAGTACTTTTCTGTTTTATTGTTTGATGTCCGAGATGAAGCAGGCCCTGTAAGTGGAAGATCTTACAACTTGAAACTTCTAGAAACACAAATTGTTATTATGGATAACGATCGTAAGTTAAATTATTTTAATCCTTTTAAAACTAGTTTAGTTTCAAACAATTATTTAATTTTATAAGGTGTGGATATGAATTTCCGATACTGATCAAATAATTTTTGAAAACATTGTGTTACTTACTCACCTGTTTAATACATTTCGAATTAATCTCAACTTGCCGTAATGCGATTCAGTACTCAGTTGTAAAAAATTAGAAACAGCTTTTTAAGTCCTCGAACGAAATGTTCTTTAATTCTGACGTTCGCAACGAGTTATTCCTTGTTCCTTCAGCAAAGCTTTAATTTTCAGAGAAAAAAATCTGTAAGGGATTTATCGGAAGAGAATAAAGAGATTTATTCTCTTTATTATTACTTCATCCTCTTTATTACTCTATTATTATAGAAAATAAAGAGATTAGAGAGTTTGTGTGAACCGTAACGCTAAAATTATTTCCTATCCCTTGGCAACACCATGAGTTGTAAAAAAAAATAAAATAAAAATTGCACAAGGGCTGTGAAACTTAAATAACGTGAACGTTAGAATTAGGGGGAAGCATAACACTTTGCAAAATCTCTCTAATAGTGAATCTCTAAAACCGATCGAATAAATTTCGAATTCTTTAATAAGAAATTAAAATATTTGTTTCCAAAGTGCATTGTTTTAACAATTAAAGATATTATCTTCTCCTATTGGCAAAGTAGCAGGCCTTGTGAATTTGTTTTATAATTATTTTTTATATGTGGTGTTAAAACTTTTTTTACAATGAGTTGCATCAAAATATCGTCCAAATTCCCTGAAACCTTAATAAAGTTTTAAAGTTTAACCATATGACCTTGTAAATTGAACCATTTTAAACTTGACTACCCCATACTACAGGTGGTTCAACGTTGCAACGGTTGTAGCAAATTTGAATGGTAATATAGTTCGAAATATTGATATTACGGGCCAACGTTGAAAAACATTTTTGAGGGTGTAATAATGTACACACTCGCAAAACCACACTGACACGACATGCCAAGAACTTCTTTTTGTTTAAGTTTCTATATTACAGCTGTTTAACTTTCATAACATGTAAAATCTGATCGTATGGCATTGCAAACACCATAAAGTGTGGAAAATACCAAAAATTTTAAACTAAAATCTCGAAAGCATAAGGCAATCCAGCGTCAGAAGTCCTAAAAAGTCTATAGCTCTAAAAGTATATATTAGTATTGAGATTTCAGACAGCTACAAGCTTCCATTCAAAACATCTTTCATAAGCAGTTACGACTACATGCATAAAATATTTAATTTCTGCTTAAGATTAAGCATGAGAAAAAAACTACTTGAGTTAAATTAGCTACTTTTATGCTGTCAAAATTGAAAATAAAAATTTCAAATCGCATTCTTTTCATAGCCGTTTGATGTAATACTTCCAGCCAGCAACTAATAGTGCACACATTAAAACGCATTATGGAACTCAGGACCTGTCTGTATGTTTATAACCTTTTTCTTTTATTTTCTTTATGGAACTCAGGATCTGTCTGCATATTTATACCCTTTTCCGTTCATTTTCTTTATGGAATTCGGGTTCTACCTGTATTTTAACATACCTTTCTCTGTTAATTTTTTTTAGGGAATTCGGGATCTGCTTCGATGGAGAAAGAAAACATTACGGTCAATGAAAATGCTGTTACAGTACAAATCAATGTAATTCGTACTGGTGGATCTGAAGGTAATTTAATTGTAAGATATCGAACCAAAGATGGAACAGCATTGAGTGGAGCCGATTATATTCTTTCTAGTGGAGAAATTACTTTTCGAAATGGGGAAATTCGTAAGTCCATTAGTGTTCGCCTCATAAATGACATCTTGAAGGAATCTGCTGAAAGTTTTACAGTGGAATTACTGGATATCTCCAGTGGCGTACAGCCACGTAGTTTGGGAGCTTTGAGAAGCACAAATATTATTATAATTGATGATGATAGTAAGTATATCATAAATTTTGGTTTAGTAAAATATGTTTTTTTCTTTCATTTCTTTTTGCTATGTCTGCATTATTTCCAACTCTTTTAATACTAAGATACAGTGATGAAACTGATGAAAAAATGAAATGAAACTGATGAAAAAAATTTAATGTTTAATAAATATCTGTTTATGATCAACTGATACAGTATGTTAGTTTAAGCTGTTCATGAACGTTCTTCTAATACCATTAAAAACTGGCAAAAACTATTAATTTTAGTTCAGACTAATAGAAGAACACATAAAGAACGGATTTACATAGAAATTTAAGAATATAAGAATTGTTTTCTTAGGTGGAGTTAAATGGGTATATGGTTAGGCTTATCTTAAGTGCTGTATGTCAGGGATTTTTTATTTTATTTCTTATTTATTTTATTTAAATTTAGTAAGTATGTAATGCTCTATATTTTATAATGAAAAAGTTTTAAAAAAATTACTGGTTTGATGGCCTTACATAGTAATTTTAACATTAAAAACAAAATTTCTTTCAGATTTTATTTTTTAAAGAGAAGAATGAAGAAGAGAAGAGTGGAGGGGAAATAATAATGTAACAGACATAACGATTAAAGCAAAATAGCATAATGGTACAACGTAATGAGCATATTTAAAGATATAGATGAGTTTTCATGCAAGTTTCTGTCTTCATATGGCAGTTTATTCATGGAAAACAAAACAATTTCCTTAAAATAACTAAATTGAATAAAAATATATGTCTGTTATAAATCGTAAAAACACGTTGAATTACCATTATAGACATTAATTTTTACACTCTCATTTATATTTCAAATAAACAAAAAACTATTACAGCTTTCTTATTTTTCGATGAAACTGCACTGTTTCCGACGCACTGTTTTTGAATTTCAGTAATTTTAACAAAATACTGAAATTATATATTTGAAAAAATTTACGAATACTTATCAGATTTAATACATTTGAATATTTTGATGGAAAAAAAAACACTGAATTGTTTAAAACAATACTGATAGATGTTTTTGCTTCTTTAGAAATACTCGGTAAATTTCAATTCCACCAGTCTCGTATCACAGTGCAAGAGAGTGCTTTTCAAGTTACTCTGATAGTGAAACGATTTGGTGGGTCGGATGGCTCCATTACTCTGAGATGGACTGCTAGAGATATAACAGCAACTAGTGGACTCGATTACAATCCTACACAAGGCTTAATCCCTTTTGCTGATGGTCAGATGGAACAATCGGTATCGATTGCTATCATAGATGATAAAACTAGAGAAGAGGATGAGAAATTTATTGTTGCTTTGCACGGTCCATCTAATACAGATGTCTTGGGAGCAGTTAACACAGTAACAGTTACCATAGCAGACGACGATGGTGAGTATTATGATCTGTGAATCACATTTTGATCCGAGCTAAGATCAAAATGTTATAAATTTGTAGCGTGCTCAAAAATTAGTCATGAATTTTAGTCGAGAGGAAGAATGTAGAAAATGAATTTTTATGATACCATTAGTAATGCACATTATTGCAGGTTAATTTGCAGACTTATTTTCATTTCAATCATTTAAAAGATAGCGTCAGTTATGCTTGCTAATTTATAGCTCCATTTACTCCAAAACGAGTTTCATCGGGAATTTATTGCACGTTCTTTAATATTTATTTATTTATTATGATGTTGGCAGAAAGTAGTGAGTACTTTTCTGTTTTATTNTATATATATTATTTTTTTTTAAATTGTTCTGGTGTATGCTTCTCAGATTTGTGCATGATCGCGTAGAATTTATCGTGTAGATTCGCGAATTATTTAGGATGTTTTTCCCCCCGTACGATGTGTATTCAGCTAATGAAGTAAAAACTAAAAGTTTTTTTTCCAATTTACATAGTGTTGTTCTCTCTTAATGAGGCCGTGGTACTCCAGTGGTTTCAAAATCGGGGTCCAGAGCGACTGGGGTTCGATTTTCGAAGTTCCACAGAGTACATACGATACACTTGTAAAATCTGTGGAATTGAATCGTGGGTACAGGGATCTGTAAAAACTTCCTTCCACTTCAGATCTATGTCTAAAATGATGAATTGGCCTCAGGAAGGAGACCCACTCTGTAGAGGACCAAAAGTATGATGGCATGTCTTCGGATAATCCTAAGGGATGTATCCCAGACCGTCTCCAGTTGTGCGACGTAAATAAAATACCAACCTACTAACCTCTTCTAATAAAACTTTCTAATTTTTTTTTTCAGATTACACGGCTGTTTCCGACAATTTGATCGAAGTAAATTTTAATCCAACGACATACATAATAAGAAGAAACCAACGATTCGTTAAACTGCATATCTTTCGAACAGGTGATTTAGAGCCACTTTCTGTTTACTTGACAACCAATGACGGCACAGCCAAAGGTGGAGAGGACTATAGAAAAATGCGAGGTAGAGTTGAATTTTACGCAGGTGAAAGGAGTATTACTGTGACAGTTCGAACTTATAACCAACCACGAATTGGAGATAACAAAATATTCTATTACGAAATGTTTGCCCCAAGCAGAGGAATTGTAGGTCGAAATAAAACAGCAACAGTAATAATAGAAAACGATTCTTCTGCTCGATTAAACGGAAGGAACTCACCCGAAGAAGGATCAATTATAGGGGGTGACGGGCAGATTTCAAGTTTTGACGGATCTTCTCTGACGGCAGTCAACCAGTTCAAAAACACACAACTAACATCGCAGCAACTCCCTCAAATTCCTAATTTTGGAATTGGCCAACAAATAAGTAAGTACAGTGCTAAAATTTTGATACTTGATTTGTTTCAGTTTGTCAATATAGAAGGCCTATTCGGAAACTAAATTTCGTTTCGTTATAAATAAAAAAAAAAAACCGTATTCATTCGCAAAATTTTGAGTTTACACCTAAAAAGGTACAGCTGCTCTCTTTACTTTAAGTACTTTTCAATGCATTCACCATTTGTACAGAGCGTAAAAAAAGAATGCCTATATAGAAAAAAAAATCTAATTTAACTTTGGTCTGGCCGTTGTGGATTTCACTTCCTTTAATTACTTAATTCAAATTGACTTTAAAATAAGTGAATTTACTTCATTCTAATATTCTGAAATTCACTTTAAAATAAGTGAATATAATAAATAAAAGTCACCATTGAATGGAAGAAAATTAAAAAGGCAAATGGTCACCCTGCCAAGTGCTGACCGCGCCCGACGATGATTTAATGATTTTTCGCGCACTAGGACTCAATCTTACTGTTCGATGGTTTAATGTTGCAAATTAATTTGAGTAGACGATATTTTAAGTTACTAATTCGGACACAAAGAAATATTTTTCCTGAATAAACATACTTTTAACCTCAAATTTAAGTTCCTCACCATCAAAATATGGGGGTTGACCGGAATCTGGAGTTGTAGTTCTAGTTAATTTACGTCGCACTAGAGCTGCACAATGGGCTATTGGCGACGGTCTGGGAAACATCCCTGAGGATTATCCGAAGACATGCCATCACAATTTTAATCCTCTGCAGAGGGGATGGTGCCCCCGCTTCGGTAGCCCGACGAACTACACGCGAAGTCAAGCACTTTACGGTAGAACAGTTTAACGAGGAACAATACCACACACCCTCGGTCCCTACGCAGACTACCTACCCGCACACGGACCGCAGCCAGTGATGCTTGACTTCGGTGATCTGCTGGGAACCGTGTCTTAACGATCAGTCCACTGTGGGACGTCGGAATCTGGAAAATATGGCCCAGATAGTTTAGACGGCAGAGCGGTAGGAAGTTTGGGTCCCCTAAACATGTTCACTGCTTGTCGAGAACAGGTGATTATGGTTAGCATCGAAAAGTGGTAACCTATAAAAATAAAACCAAAAATTTATTTCAATAAGCAATGCGTTATGTTGAGAGAAAATATCAGAATTTCTGCAATATTAGTTGGATGGTAATAAATATCTCTATCTGTTTTATCGACACAAACTACTAGCAAGAACTTCGTCACATGCTGGTGTGGAATCGGCAGCGAAAGTGTTAATAATTTCACTTTTTGCCTATAAGCTATCGCAACGCTCGAACACGCCATGTGGGGAAAAGACCTTTCCCCTCTCCTCCTCTTTTCAGTTGTATGGGAATGTACTACTACATTTTTCCTTTTCTTAATATGTTTCGTATTAAATTATTAAAAATAGTTTTTAAAATTTCCATGACGTTTTCTTTTAGAACTATGTTTAATGTAGTTTTCAGTTCCATACAGTTTCCTAACTTAAAATATTTTTATCTATTCGAAAATCAAGAAATAAACTAATGTACTTTCTTCTTCTATGACTCTCCACACGCTATTGGTGAAAGCATGCGAAGTGTTGCCATAGGTAGAGAGCTCTGATCTACGCCACCTGTAGTCCATTTCGATCTCCAATCAGAAAGAGCAAATCTGATTAAACACAACCCATTTGAGCTGGTGTACGAGATCTTGCTCTCGGACAATGTGAAGGCGAGAATTATCACGCAGAAAAACAACTCCAGATTTTAGCAAGCTGCTACGTTTCTTGTAAATGACTCTTTTCAGTTTCCTCAAAATTTTATGGTGGTGCCCCCTCCTAATTTCTGGTGCCCTACACACGTGCTTAGTATGCTTACTGGTTAGTCAGCTCTTGAACACAATTAACCGCTTCCTTCTCGCTCCCGTGATATTTTCGGGTTGGAGTGCTCAGTAGTAAGGTGCTAATAAGAATAAAACTAATTCTCTTTTGCCCGGAAAATATCTTATTTCTCATTTTACGCACCAGATGGCAGTACCAGGATATTTTTAAGGTAATTGTAGATAGTTAATTTATTTTAAACTAGATGTCAGCACTAATCAAATAGCACAAATAAAAAAATGGCACTTTTATGATCGTTTTCTTGAAAATTAACCGATCGATAAGGGGTTAAATTACTTATCGAGTTATAATAAATTGATAAAAATATGTCCCCATGGTAATATTTGTAATTGAAATTAGCTTTCATAATTTAAAATCAATATTAACTTACGTTGTTGCTAATGTGTCTTTAATGCTAAAGCTTAATCAGTCTATACTTATTTCCAGAGACCATAGCAGAAAAAATCACGATATTCTTTGTCAACCCAACAATAACAGTCAAGAGGAGCGAAGGCAAAGTTAAAGTGGAAATAGGAAGATCTGGCGATTTTAACATACCTCTGACGGTTTTCTTCGAAACCAGAGATGGAACAGCCAAAGCAGGAATAGATTATCGTGCAACAAAAGGAGATATCAGTTTTCTCAAAAACGAAATACAACTCGGAGTGCAAGTTATTCTCACTGATTTCATTCTAAAGGAAAAAGAAGACAAGTTTTTCTTTATCGACATTTCTCAACCTTCCTTAGGAATTGTTGTCCCAAGTCTAGGGAGACTTAGAGTTGTTATTGTTAATGATATTACAGCAGCAGATTCCAGTGTTGAAAAAGTATCATCAAGCTTTAGTGAATCAAGCTTTAGCTTTAGATCTCGAGTAAACGGTGGTTCGCCACCTGGTGATGATACACCTTGGGTTAATCATCAAGTAAATGTAACGCAACAATCTCACATACCACCTCCGCCGCCACATTCTACTAAACATGAAAGTAAGCAATTCAAGTATTTATAAGGGTAAAAATTCTCAAAATGAATTTAACCAATACTTATTTTAATTCGCTAAAATGTTCAAATAAAAGCTTTGAGCCACGATGGCTCAGGTGATAGAGCGTTCGCCTTCCAATGAGGTGAACCGGGTTCGAATCCCAGCAATGGCTGGCCGATACAGCTTGTGCCGACATGAAATATCCTCAGTGGTAGACAGATCATGGGTTAGAGTGCCCTGGCCGTCAGGCTAACCGTGGAAAGTTTTCCTCTTCATGTAACGCAAATGCGGGTTAGTTTCATCAAAAAGCTTCACGAAGACAAAATACTTGATCCAGGAGTTCCCTTGTCTTCTGGATTGGATTCAAAATTACAAAGTTACGGAGTTAAATATTAGCAGTCGCAAACCCAAAAAGATGGGTCGGCTGTTCCACGACGACTATAAAATAAAATAAAACCTCTGTATAATTTGAAATTATATCATTAAATTTAAAAAAAAAAGGATTTGATGCTGCATCATAAGTATTGTATTTTAAATTAAAAGTGAAAACAAACGTTATAAAATTTATAACTTAAATAAAATTGAAAAGTTCGATGAAAATTTATAGAAAGTACGTAATATTCATAATTATTTTACAAATACACCTTAGTGACATATTATACTTAATTGTGAACCATTGTTAATTTCAGGCTTTGCTAATTATATATATAAAAAAAAAATCTTAATATATTTTTTTATGAATGGTAACATTTTCATCGTCTGAGAATTTTTATAGTATCATAAAATCTGGATTTTTTTCCATATCATGCTCTCAGCTATTTAATGGATGATTATTTGAATAATTGAATTATTACATAAAGAAATAAAATTTTTTCATTTGATTATTTTTCTTGAATGTTTGTAGAGGTATAAAATAATGTTAAGAAATATTTTCTAAAGATTGACTTTTTTAAGCAGGTGCAGCGACTTTATGCAGGTTAATATGCAGCACATGTACATTTTCAAATTTATTTTTCCAAAAAACTAAAGATTCAACCACGTTTCAATACCTTATCATCAATCCGATTTGCATCGTCATAATTATTATTTTTTAAATATAATTATAGATAATCAAATTATTTATGATGTTTTTAAGGGGTAGCCGCAACCTAGGAAATATAATCAAAATATTTCGGTTAGGACAGCGAACGAAAGTATGAATTACTCAATAATAATTCCTTTTTTTGCGTTTCTCATCTCAAAGAGTTCGTCTTTTCAAACTTTCATTTCCCAAGAAATTTTCGACCGATTTCCCTCAAATTTATCATTTTGACATTTAAAATTACATAGATTAAAATGGTGCTTTTTTGACGATAAGTAAATTAATAAAAATAAAACAGCAATAGATGCTTATGAAAAGATTTTTCTTTCCATCGAACTATCAGATGATATTGAACGAACGAATTTTACAACTGTTAGCCAAATAATTTTAGTTCCCTTTTATTGTAACTTTTTGGGTATATTACATAAAATCGAGAGATTGATAAGTATTTTTATTTTAAAGACTTGATGAAATTAATTTAATCACACAAAAATATTTTTCTTAGTTCAAATTACGTTACTAGATCAGTGGTCGGAAAAATTAAATCTTTTTTTTTTTGCTTCACTACAACTTTATTACAAAGGACTATAACTAGGTATTTTTTCAAAATGTAGTCAATACTTAACTACTTGTAGGAGATTAATTTTGTTGAAGAATTCAATTTGCCCTTCTGATCAAAATTAAAAAAAAACAAACAAACAAGTAAACTATTGAAAAAAAAATCGTTAAGACTGGCTTAGACTAATAAATGAGACGTTTTTCCTTTTCAACCTTCAAATTTTTGTACCTTTTTTGACAACAAATATTAATTTCAAGAAATTGTCAAATATTTCCAACTTTATCAAGTTTTAATCTTCAGTTAACAGAATAAAAAAAAACTAAATGAAATACAATGTGGATATTCTCATTGCGTCTGTTAATGGACTTGTGAAAAGGTTCCACCATTCAGATTCAAAAAACTAGTTGAGTTTGAACCTTGTTTATATTTAACTAACGTTAAAAGTACTTGCCATAAACTACTGTTTTATAGTATCGCATTACTAGCTCAATTTAAAAAAAAAAATAAATAAATAAACGCATTACAATACATAAAAAAAAGTAATGACGTAATTAAGTTGTTTTGTTACAAGTAGCGAGTGAGTTACAACTACTGAATTATATTAATAAAATGTATGCATATTTTATGAATAATATGGATAACTAATGATCATTCTTGCAGGCTGTCCAGTTGGAATGACTTTTAGGCGTTGTGCTCCAGCTTGCCCTAAAACTTGTGAAAATATGGATGATCCTGAGCCATGCCACAATAAATGTGTGGACGCCTGTTTTTGTGAAGACGGCTTTGTGAAAGAAAGCTCGATTAGCAATAAATGCATATTGCCCGAAGACTGTATAGGTAATTGAATTTTTTTTAATGTAAAATTTTTTTTAATGAAAAAAGCTTAATTTAACAACAGGTTCTAGCTTAAAGACGAATTGAGTTACTGTTACTAGATACGAAAGGGTATAAATTAACAGGGGTCATTTTTGGAGAAATTTACGTCCAAAACTGAGGCCTGACATAAATTTTTCTCGTTGGAACGGACCCTTCACAAAATATTTTATCGTTAGAACGGACCCTCCCCGAAATATTTTACAGTAAAAAAGTACCTGCTCAAACTATTTCATCATTAGAACGGACCCTTCACACAATATTTTATCATTAGAACAGTACCGTCACAAAATATTTCATCATTACAACGGACCCTTCACTAAGTATTTTGTTAGAACGGATCCTTCACAAAATGCCCATCACAATTATTGTAAAAAAGGCCTGTTCACAAAATATTTTATCGTTAGAACTGACCCTTTACAAAATATTTTACAGTGAAGAAGGACCCTTCGCAGAATATTTTATCGTTAGAACGGACCCTTCACAAAATACCCATCACAATTATGGTAAAAAAGGACCCTTCACAAAATATTTTATCGTTAGAACGTCACTTCACAAAATATTTTATTGAGGAAAACGGATCCTTCACATTTTTTTTTTAAGAACAAAGGAGTCAGTGGCATCTTTAATACCCAATTTTAAGATTAAAACTCATTGAAATAGATGGTATTCGTGTGTTATTATTCACCAAAAAACAGGACCTTATTTTTATTTGTTTACAAAATTGTGAACAGATTTTTTCCCAAAAACAAAATTTTTGCAATAACGGAGTTGTTGTTGTAGTTCATTTACGTCGCACTAGAGCTGCGCAATGGGCTATTGGCGACGGTCTGGGAAACATCCCTGAGGATGATCCGAAGACATGCCATTACAATTTTGATTCTCTGCAGATGGGATGGCATACCCGCTTCGGTAGCCCGACGATCTGCATGCGAAGTCGAGCACTTTACGGTAGAACAGTTTAACGAGGACCCATACCGCATACCCTCGGTCCCTATGCAGACTGATCCTAGTGGCCACCCACCCGCACAAGTGATGCTTGACTTCGGTGAGCCGTGTCTTATCGATCAGCCCACTACGGGACTGCAATAACGGAGGATTGTTAATAAATTAAATCTAGGGGTGTAGTAGAGGTAAAAACGTGGGAGGGATAAGGACGTTCGGTCACAGATTCGCGATAGGAAAAAATAATTAATTTTTTACATTAACAAGGGTTTTCATAAAAACCTATAACTTGCCTCGTAATTTATTGACAGCGCTTAGTAATGCTTTTATCTTTTACAGGTTCCAGGTCGAAAAGTAAGATAGTTGGAAAGCTAGCAGCTGGTGCTGGTTTGCTTGGACTTGGAGGATTATTACCTGCTTTGGGCAGATAATACCACAATTTTAGGACGCAGTAATTAAGATTACAATATCAAATATTTGATAAATTATAGTTTTATAAAAAAATATTTCATTAAGTTATTTTTTAAATAATTATAACGATGTAGAACAAGATAAGTTTTAATTACCAATGTTTATCAAGTTTATTTTGTGATAGTAATTATTAAACAATAGAATTCAAATATCATTTGCAGACCTACAAAGGAGATATTTCAATGTCATTTTTTTTAATAACATTTTTGAAAACGGAAAGAAAGTTTATAAAAATAATTTATTATGCAAACTTTAAATCTTATTAATTTTACGTTTTTTCAGCAGAGATCTTGGGGTTGTTAAGAAAAGGAATACCAAACAAGCAAGTTTCCTTCAAACTGCTTAGTTGGTTCAGAAAACTAAAATGTAACACTATTTCGCTATAATTTCTAAAGGAAATTTTTTAGATCAGACATTAGTTTTACATATAGACATAGATAGAAATTATAAATAGATTATATATAGATAGATATCTATGAACGAGGCATTATATCTATGTATTACATAAATAAGCATATATTTTCTGTGCTTTAAAATTGTCAAGTTTGTGTTTATTTATTTTAAGTGTAGAAATGTGTACGCTCTTGTAAATAAAGTAACTTATTATAATTTTCACTTTTTACAGTGGTTTTAAATTTATTTCCCTTGATTTTTGTTGAGGAAAAACAAATGGCGATATAAAGTTTGCTTTGTTCTGCTAAGAACACTAGATAATTTACTATAGTTACAAAGTTTGTCAACAGAGGGTGCTTCAGACGGTAAAACAATGTATTTTTCTGCATACCAGATCATTCAAATAGAAAATACTAGCATAAGCATGCGCTAATTTTTTTTTCTCAGACTGCACCACACTGTAAATGGTTGTTATTTAAAACATAGTGTTATGTTTTTTTTCAGTGAGCAGCATCATCAGTATACTTTGTAATTGATTTTGAAACTGGATAGAAAAATATAATTCCCTAAACAGAATGCAACAAACCCATATTACTATCTCCTCCAACTTTCCAAGGAGTGGTTTTAAAATATTACCCTCCACTTTTTAGATATCTGGTCTATATGTTGGCTCGAATACAATTTAAAAAATATATATTTTTGAGCTTTCAGAAGTAACTGATAAAGCATAATCAACTGGGTATTCTCAATATGTTAAATAGTTTAGTTAAAAACATAATACTCTTTTTTTATGATTACTATGTACGCACATAACTCAAATAATAAAAAGTGTATTATGAATACATAAGGAGTTGCGCTGAAGACACAAATTAATATCTGTTTAGGTCCAATCTGATTGTAACCTGATACAGTAAGTATCAAAAACAGACTTACAAAAAATTAAACTTTTATTCCATCATTTGTACCAAAATTTTATTCCGTAATTCAATCCTTAGTGCAAATTAAGATATAGTATAAAATTTGCTTGAAAAACAAATTACTTTTCTCTCTGCATTTTTAGAATAACATCCACATAAACTTAAATGTCCACTACATAGCATTTAGTCCTTAGTAATACTAAAAGAAAACACAAATAATTAAATTCGAAATGGATAAAACTTCTTTGAAAAAAAAAACGCGCTAAGAAGCAGCAGAAATTTCAGAAAAAAGAATCAATAAAAGAAACGAAGGAAATAAAAATAAAAATATGACCACCAAAGCTGCCGTCTTCAGGGGGTACCGGCCTTGGTAGCCATTAAAAACAAAACCATTTCTAATTGAGGGAGAAGCAAATGCTTAAAATAACTCCCTCAGTACCCCGATGGTTTTGTATAGAGGTCCAGGAAAAACAAGATACATTCAAAATAATTAACAAATTAAGAAAAGAAAATCAATCAAAATCATCAGAAAAATAAAAACTCACTAAGTCACAGGTCAAGCATCAACTTCAAAAGCAAGTAGAAGAAAAGAAAACACTAAAAACTGAAAAAATAACGCCCCCTATTATAATGCGCAGAAGTTTAAAATGAAATGGAAAAGGTCAGGAGAAAGAAATACGTAGGCAAATTAACATTGTCATTAGCAGATTTTTTTTCTCCATTATGCGATTTAATTTTTACCATAGTTTTTGCCAAATCAGTGACATTTTAACACATTGACTGACGCAGTTCTTTACAGTGAAATCTTCTTCAGGCCACGAGTACTGTTACATGAAGCGTATTCTGCTAAGTGCTCTTGCCGACATTTTAATAATGCCAGTCTTAGGTGGTAACAAGAATAATATCTTGCGCCATTTGTTGCTATGGTATCGTGCCTGTTTCTTTGTGCCCGTTGCTCTGCCTCTGTTTCTCATCTCGCCACTTTACGCGTTCAGTTTTTGAATCTTTGCCGAGTAAAGAGGAGTATAACTTAAAATTTTTACCCTAATTCATTGAAATTTCAAAAAGAAAATATGAGTGAGGCGACAGTCTATGTGTTAAGGAAGAAAAAATATTAAATTATGATAATCAATGTAATTTTGATTACCTCTAGATCTTATAACTTAAAAAACAGAATCATTATTTTAGTCACTTAAATTCTTTGGTGTTAGCCAGACTGAACCTTAATCTCCAACTAGATCTACTTCTACATTTCAACAAATTTGTAATTTGTTTCACCTAGAGTATGAAAGATGAAGAAATATCCCAATTCTAAAAACATTCATTATTTTTATTCCATTCTTCACTTCTCATTTTTTCTTTTAAGTAAATTTCATTCATACAAGACTAACACAATGAATGAAAATGAGACAAGCATAATAATGAATATACATTGAATACTTTGTACATATGCTTACAAAAATAATACAATATGATTAGTATGTACACATATGACTCAAATTATTTTAATATAATCATTCATAACAAAAAAATTAAACATATCACTATAAACAATTTTATAATTAAAATAGCATTCAGTTACTTATTAATTTCTTAAATTGAGTAGAATTTAAAATTATTAATGTACAATTAAATTATCTGTGATATACATAATAAGAAGCATACTTTTAAATATTAGCTTTTTTAATTTAATATTATTAAAACTACCAACTAAATATTTTAATAGTTATATATTGCTTCATAACAAAGTTCTTTTTATCATTAATTATTGCATTGGTATATAGCAGATTGTACTAATAGAAAATAACTCAGGTTCTTCTTAAACTTAGTGTACAAACAACTAAAGTTAATGTTCAATGAAAAGAATTGCCTCTTATTTTTATCAGAAAAAAAGAATCACCTTTCTTGAATCAATATATCATGAAAAGATCAATATATCATATTTTGAAATATAGACATTGGTTGTTCTTATAATAAAGCATAGATTTTCTAAAATATATTTTTAGAAATGAATCCATTTAATAAATATTTTAGACAAAAAATTCAAATTACAAAAAATAATTTACTTGTATATATATTGCTTAATATATTTTGAGCAATATAAAAGAGGAACTTCCGAAATCTCAGCAGCAGAAATCTTTTAAACATCTTTAATCAAGTTAAATATTGAAAATGGAGAAAAAAATTTAATATTTAAATATTAAAAAACTGTAATATAATAGTAACTGCTTGTGTAACATTTTATTATGACAAATTCCAATTCTACCAAACAATTATTATATAACAATTATTATATAGTAAGTAGTCATTAAAAGAAAATATGTTTAATTGAGAAATAACATTGCTTAGTTTTTAAAATTAAAAGTTCAATTCACAGAAATTTTCAGTTTGAGAGTAACAAATATTGAAATAATACATTATGATTGAAATTTAGCAAAAACATGAATGCATGTTAAAAAAAAAAAAACTTATTTGAAAGCAGTTTTATTGTAAAACAAAATAAATTTTTTCTTTACCATAAAGTGACAGTTCATATCAATGAATCATCATAAAGGCATTTAGCATCAAATGCTATTTAGTATTGCTAGTTCCATGGTTGGGTTTTAAAATACTATTACATTCTGATCACTTTTTGAATTTATAACAAGTCATAGTCATTACAGTGTTGACTTAGAGACAATTTAACAGTAGATAATACAGTTATCGTCTAAAAAATATTTTTGCTTTCTACAGCTTTTTGTAGATAAGTTAAAGCTAGGACAGCTCTCAGAAAAATTAAAATAGTATAAGATTATTACTGAACACTGGGAAATTTAGAATTTACAAACAAAGATATGGTAAAACCAATCAAGAAATTTTTTTTTGAATTAGAGACAATTTAGCAGTAGATGATGCAATTACTATTGGAAAAATATTTGTAGCTTTATACAGTGTTTAGCAGATAAGGCTAGAATAATTCTCAGAATAATTAAAATTGTATCAGATTATTGCTGATCACCGGGGAATTTAGGATTTACAAACAAAGATATAGTAAAACCAGCCTAGAAATAATTTTTTGATTTAGAGACAATTTAGCAGTAGATAATTCAATTATTAATGGAAAAATACTTTTAGCTTCCTACAGTATTTTGTAGATAAGGCTAGTGTAATGCTCAGAAAAATTAAAATTGTATCAGATTATTGTTGAACACCGGGAAATTTAGGATTTACAAACAAAGATATGGTAAAACCAATCTAGAAACTTTTTTTTTGATTTAGAGACAGTTTAGCAGTAAATAATGCAATTATTATTGGAAAAATATTCTCAGCTTCAAAAAGTTTTTTGTAGATAAGACGAGGACAATTCTTAGAATAATTAAAATATTATAAAATTATTGCTGAATATAGGAAAATTTAGGATTTATACAAACAAAGATATGGTAAAATTAGCTTAAATTTTTTTTCTTCTAAGCTTAAAATAAATATTAGCTGCCATCTGAACGGTATAAGTAAGGATAAACATCATATGTTGTTGCGGGTGGTGGTGGTGGAATTTGAGGTTGTTGTTCCATAGGTTTTGAAGTTCTGTTCATTGTTTTTTTGCACTGCTCTGGAGGATATTTAGGAATGCTATCAGAAGAACACTTAGTAGAGTTCTCACGCCTAGATTTAAGAACTAGCATGTCGACTAGGTGAGCAAGATTTTTAACTATTGTATCAGGTTTGATGACTTCATGTTTTGCATCATCTGGTCTAAAAAACCATCAATTATATTAAAAAACAAATTATAGATAATGACATTAAAACATCATGCATAGGAAAATTTCCGTATAAATAATTGCACCAAAAAGTCGACACATTTTGATGAAAATTTTTCATAGAGTAGGACAAACTGTAAAGATGTAGCTCGAACATGGAAAAAATTACAGAAAAATGAAAAGAGAAGAACAAAATTATTAAAATAAAATAAAATAATTTTTCAAAAATTTTTTCAATAAAAATCCGGAGAAATTTTTTCTTTTTTAAATTATGTTATTTTATTTCAATAATTTTCTTCTCTTTCCATTTTCTGTAATTTTTTCCCATGTTTTCTCTACTTTCTGAGCTTATTTTATGAGTTCTATAAACTTGCAGCTTATGCCCAGTAAATAAAACTTATCAATTTTCGTTACGTTTCTTCATTTTTCTCTTTTTCTTTTTATCCTTTTCGTGTTATATATATATATATATACAGAGATGCCAACTGCTCCGGACAAGCCAAATTAATTAGAAAAATGGCAAAGTAAATTTTGCAAATATTTGACTATTTTTGCTTGCTTTTTAAAAGGTATAGCATGACAAAAGATTCATGAAGTGGCTAATTATATAAACCTATGAATTATTTAGAAACAGTGGTGGCTAAAAATCTATTGAATTGAATTTACTAATCCAAGATATGAAATTGATAAGCTACCACTTTAAAATATATATTTGCTGTCCGGAGCAAGTTGGCACCTCTCATACATACATACATACATACATACATACATATATTTATATNTATATATATATATATAAAATTATATATACACACATTTTAAATACGTATGTATAGAGTCTTTTGGGCCTCAGTCATGGTGTTTGGCACGAGCAGGTACCAATAAGTTAAGATCCCCTCATGCAAAAAAATGTTAGGCTACTTAAGGACTTTGGAGAAAAAAAATTTCTCTTTTTTTTTTTGCTTAAAAGAAGCCTTAATACCTTAAAACAATCCACCGAAAATTTTATGTGAGGAAAAAGTATATAACAGGGGTTTCCAACTGGCGACCCGCGAAGCCTTCTTTTGTGGTCCGCGAACTAAAATATATTAGTGTCATTTTTTGCGGACAATTTTCGTTGAAAATCTATATGGGTTTAAAATATTCTTCTCGTTAATAAAAACCTAATTTCTTCGTTTTTGGGAAATTTATCATACCAACGGTGCAAAAAATTTTATTCTCAGGTTTTGCATTGAAGAAAATATTTATTCAAATACAAAAATAATCGCGTATGTTGCTCTTTCTTATTTGATTTTTTCTGTATTTTGTGAATATAATCTAGTATGTGCGTATCAGAAATTTTCTTGAAGAAATCCTCCGATTTAACTTTTTAAAACCACTCATTAAGGACGAAAATATTCACACACACATTTGTAAAGTTTAAATTTAAAATGTAAATATCTATTCTCTGGTGGTTGCAGCAGACAAACCTCAATTTTCTCATTGAACATTTTGTGTGCTACTATGTAATTTTTAATCCCAACCCTTTTAAAGTTTTATATATTAACAATTAGATATCTGTGGCACATTAATTGTTTAATGCATAGTTGCACATTATAGTTATTGTAGCCTGAATTTTTATTATTTATTTAATATTTTTAAAAATATTATTAATAACAATTAAATATTTTTAAAAATCTACTTCTTTTAATTTGTAAGTTGCAAACCCCTGGTATATAAGTACTAAAATCTGAATTTTTTACCAGTCTTTTAAGTCCACTAGATGCATTTAGAAAACTTCAAAAGCATATACCTTAAAGCTATAAATTTCAAGTCATAACTTGGCATTCTTCAGTGATTGACTTCAAATTTTAACTGTATATTTATAATAACACTATTTATGAAAGCACCTCTCATTGTTTAATATTAGTGTAGTTTTTTTTCTCTTTTACAACTTTTTAGTAATTCTAAATATATTTTTTTAAAGAATTTGATACTTTTGCCCAACTGTTAAATATATATATATTAAAAAAAACTTACAGTTTTTGTAACCTATTCACAAAAATAATCAAATTTTTTTTTTTGCTTTTCATTTTGCATAAAAAATTGCAGGCGTTATTCAATTGGCCATACACCTTTCGAAAAGATTGGCTAAATGAAGAAATGCTATATGGTCACCAATATGTTTTATATAGTTCCACAAAAATTAATATTTACGGTTCACCAAGTGCATAATAATGAGCATTTTTTTCTTCAAATTTTTGATTTATGATCTGTTGTCTTGCAGAAACAAAATTCTCAAAATATGCTTATTTTTATAGCTGCTAGTGTGACCCAATCTCTTAAAAAATTTCAGAATGCTTAAAATTATCTTTAAAAGAACAAATATGATTATGATGAAAAATAAGATTATGATTAAAAATAAAATTGATAAAAAAAAAATGTTTAAATAAAGTTATCAAAAAACTTGAATAAGAAGTTAAGACTTAATTCATATTACTTAAAGACATTTTGACATTAAAGCAATAATAAGAAATTTTTTGTACAAAATTTAACAATTATTAGTATTTAACCATATGATAAAAACTAATAACAGAATAACTTGACATAACCCTGTACAAATATCAGGTAAGTAGAAACCTAAATTGTTATGCACTATAACTGTTAAAATTTTGGATGAAATTGGGTGTAACAGTTTAGAAAGACATGAAATCACCAAAACTCTGGCCAAGCCGAAATCCACCATAATTCTGGTGTAATTACACCACAACATAGGCTGTTATGGATAACAACTGAATGAAAATTACACTTTGCAGGTTGTTAAAGCAGTTCATAATGACTTGAAATCTTTAAAAAATTAAAAATCTGGCCAAAGGAAACCTAAGTTAATATGGACAACAACTATTCAAATTTTGGATTATGTTGTAGGGGAATTACACCCTGTAGGTCGTCATATCACTTCAAAAAATGATTTTGCAGAACAAACATCTGTTATGCATCAAGTAATACAGTAAACAGTTAATAACAATCAAGTTGTAATATGGCCAGTAATTTTATAATTATTAAATTGTACCACTACAAGGATAGCGTGCACCTCAACCAGAGATGGATTCCCCCAACGGCCCACAACCTATGAATGGAGACCTTTAGCTCAATCGCAAAAGTTGGAGCAACAGAAGATTTTTCTTTTGATTTATTCACATAAGTTTCCACCTTTAGTAACTATGAGAAGAATGAGGGCTTGCCACAGGGTGGTATTTTTCTATTTTTCCTTCATATGTTGTATTCTAATTTTAAACCTGTATGATCGAGATGTTAATCTTAAATAATAGATACAACACATGTAAATTTTTGAGTAACAAACTCCTTTTAAAAAGATGGAAACTGGAACTGGAAAAATCTATACTATTGCCTTACATTCATCTATACTTTAAACACAGAAAGCACTGCTTTTAGCAATTTTAAAATAAAGATAACTTATCATAAAACAGGCATGAATCATTCAAAATATTGCACAATTCCAAATTTCTTTTGATACTTTAAAAGAAATAAACCAGTTCTTATTGAAACTTACCTAAATTTTCCGGTCCTGACTAGAATAGCTCTCATACCACATCTTTGGGCTGCTTGTATATCATTTTCAATGTCATCACCAACCATGATTATCTTAAAGAAATAAATAATTCTTTCATTCACAAGTTAAACAGTTTTTAACTATGGAACACATTTCGTTTCAATATTAACTAGAATTAATAACTTTTTCCAATGCCGAAGTTAAAAATATTAAATGGATTTACTGTGTAAAAATATAAAAAGAAATTAATAAATTCAGACAAAACTAATTTCTAAACTAAATTCATTGTTTTAAGAAAACTAATTCATTTGAATGAGTATAAAATGTTGAAAATATATAAAATTTACAAACCTCCTGGGGGCATATTCCCATACCATTCACAGCACTCGTTATAAAATCATAGCAAGGCTTTCCAACAACCATAGCTTCAGTACTGCATGCATACTAAAATAAATATTTTACATTTTATATTTTACATCCCTTTAGAAAAGAAAACAATTTATAATTGCATAAATTACAAACTAATTGGCAACATGTTATAGATTACTCAGATTGATAATCCAATCTGATAGTTAAACATGGAAAAAAAATCTAGATTCTATGATGGAAAACGTTAGGAAATTTTTTTAATCACTACAGCTAGAAATTAATAATACATAGTACAAAGGGCAAGGACCACTAAAAACCAACCTGGGTCAGCATGAAATAATAAAAGTATCTAAAACTATCGGCCAATCACTGTCAATTAAGTATAAAGGGACAGTTTGTTGTTTTTCTTCATCATAGTTGTGAAGATTACATATTTACTGTTAATTTTTGTCTAAACTAAACTTAACTCAGTGCAGCATCAGCTCATAGAGGGTAAAAACCAACGGTGCCCAACCAAGTTTTCTTGACTTTGGGATCTGGAGTAGATGTTCTGGCTGGGTGGTCAGCCAAACCTGGAACACCCAGAGAAATTTTTTCAAACTTCACTTAATAACTTTTCTTGCTTTTAATATTGAATTTAATGCTCTTCTTATAAAAAACATGCAACCCTAAATCATTAAAATAAACACAATTTTAAATCACTTTCTTTTCATTTTATTTCAAAAATTTACATGAACTGAACCTAATACCGTTAGCAGAATGAAATGGTTGTAATCCAATACTCTACAATATATTGATAATGATCAGTACAGAACACAACTGAAGAAATATTTTTCTTTCTTTTATATTTATTAATGTTTGAGACAGTTAAAGGGCTTCATTAAAGGGACCAAGTTAGAGGGCTTTGCGAGCTTATTTCAGCCCATACGTTGGGCACGGGTATCCCTGTTTCATAAAATTGAAATTATAGGTATAAAAAAGTTAAATGTATGGAAATTGAAAAAAATAATTAAAATAAATAATAATAACATTTGATTAAACTAAATACAGAAAAAAAGTAGAGACAAATTGAATTGAAGCTAAATAAATAAGATAAAGGTATTACTTCTAGAGCAGCAGCGTAAGATGCAGCACCAAGAACCAATTCATTTTTTTCTTTGTAGTATTTTCTAAAAAGCAAATGAAAAAAAAATTATTAATACTTTTAACATATAGTTTTATTTAATTAATATAAATAATCAAATAAATAATATATTCCTACAAGATTTGGTGGATTTTAGAAATATGTAAGACTAAAAAAAACACACTTTGAAATTAAGAGCTTTGGGTAATGTAATGATATGCAACACTTTTTCCATAGATGAAATTTTTACATCAAACTATTCCTTAGTATTGTTTCCAGGCAGATACTTTACACGTTTTTGAAATTTGTTCAAGTTACTATTCCTTAGTATTGTTTCCAGACAGATACTTTACACGTTTTTGAAATTTGTTCAAGATAGTAGTACAATAACGAAGAACATTATATAGCCTACATTGAAATTGTGATGTTTTTTTTATTGAAAATGTTAAATGGAAATTTAAAGATGTGGCTTATTCTTATATTAGCCATTACCCTTTAAATGCACATAGAGTCTATTACATCAAAATTTAATCCAATCAATTTGTGTCAAATTCATGAAGAATAATTTTATCAAAATAAAATTAGATAAAACTATTCTTAAATTCAACAAATGTCATTAACTGTGGTACATTTCAATTTTATTAATTTTAAAGTCAGACAATTTTGATTTATTAATTACGTCCCTAATTTCTCAATTTTGTTTTTAATTTGCTGCAATTGATAAAAGCACAATAAAGGGTATATCCAATTTTGGCAAAAATATATTAAAAGGCTGCAAATATACTTTTCAGTTCTATTGTTTAAATTTTGATAGAGATGAAGATGACTAATATCTTTTAATGTACTTTGAGATATTTTAATAGTGTGATTCAAAATTATTTTTTAAAATTTAACTTTGTATCATTGTTGTTGAGCTTTATTGTTTTGTAATTATATATTTGGAAAATATTTATTGATAAAAAAAAATCTCACATATTAAAAGTCAATGGAAATAAAGAAAAAGAACTTGGATTAAAATTTAAACTTTTGATCTTACTAAACTTTGCCCGAGTCATTGTAAAATACTAAAATTAAGGTAGGTCAACATTTTCCAGTCATATGTTGACATTTACACATTACTTCATTGAGTGTCTAAAATAATTGTTAAATATAAGGTCACACTTACACTGGAAAATGTTGACACTCTGCATCCACCCGTTGTGAATAAAGTATTTTTGTTAAACATTATTATTCTCACATGATAAATGTAGATGTTCAGCATACACTAATAGACTAATAGCAGCATTGAAAAAAAGAAATTACGACAATAATTTCAACACACATTATCAATTGTCATTTTAAATTGTATTTAGTTAATAGTGAAACTGTTTAATGGGTTTTGAACATTTGTTAAAAGAATTATGTGTATGGCAATATTAAACAAATCTGACTTTCACAATAACTTTAGTATAAAAAACAATCTCCATAAACAAAGCAAGAAATAGTATAAAAGATTTTTAGAATACAATAGAAAAATATTCTCAAATAAAAATTTTACATGATAATTTGTTTTATAATAACATATCAGGGTGCGTAGTCAAATCTTTCATCAAAAAATAAGCACCTTTTAAGTACTTTTTAAGCACTAAAAGAATATTTTTAAGCACCATATACGCTAACAAAATGCAAAACAGTTTTCAAAGACTTTACATGATCATGATAAAATAACCAGTTTCTGAGAAAGAACTCTTTTCGTGATTATATTTGCCATCATAAAAAGATTGAGAGATTTTTCGGTTCAATTTCAGAGGGTGGAAATGAAGTCTGAAATTGAGAATATCTTGCAAAACGCAGCAGAGTTGCAAGCGACAGTGTAAGAATCTCACGGAACCCAGCTCAGTATATGTACATGTGGACCCAAAATTATTTCATCAAACATGTACAATGAATGGCGCTTTTATACCCAACGGACCGATGGTAAGCCAAAATGCATTGTCTTCGAAGGAATTGTGAAAACGTTGAATAGAACAATGTGAAAAACCACGCTTTTGCATAATACGTTGCAAAAATCTACACGGTAAAGAAAAAATTTGATTTTCGAAAAGGGAAAATTAAACACTTTTTAAATACACCCAATAAAAGCACCTTTAAGGGCTTTTGAAAAACGAAAATAAAAAATAAGCTCCTTTAAGCACTTTTTAAAAACGCTACGCACCATGTTTATCAGTGTTTTCACTACAGCGCGAGTATCTCGCAAATTTTTTTCTTTTCTCGCAGTAAAAAATGATTACCGCGAGAAATTCACGCATTCTATAAACCAATTTCAAAATTTGCGAATTTCTCGCATTTTGAAAAAAATTTCTCATTTGCGCCATTTAGAATAAAATTCGTTTCACTTTTCTTCCTGGATCTTTTATTATTTTCAACATCTGTCCCATTATCTAGCTTCCCTATTTACCAGTATTGTTCAGAACCTTTAAGAACAACAGAACACCATCCTTCCGAACCACGGAACCTCTTTCAGAACGCATTTCTCTGCAACCACGTGTTTACCGTAGGTAAGGTTTCTTCATGTAAGACGTTCAAATTTTTTGCTCGTTAATGTAAGATGGACAAATACCTTGTAAAGCCAATATCTTCTACTCCGAAACGGACAAATGAAAATGAAACAAATGTGGGTAGAAACGATCAAAACGAAACAAATATGCATTTGAGCAACCTAATGAGAATAGCTGATAAAAAAGTAGACGTAGAACATTTTCCATATGATGTGCAGCAAGAATATTCAATGCTTTAAAAATTAGAAGATGTTAAAAATGTATTAAAATTAAAGAAATGATTTTTTTCCAAGTCTCTTTGCGTGTTTTTTTATTATTTTTCATTTTTAGAAATCTCACTTAACTTTTTGAAATCTCACCCTGTTTTTGAGAAAGAGTGAGAATTTCTCACCCATTTTTTTTTCTACGATGAAAACACTGTATATAATGTATTATTTATAATACATAAGGCAAAATTATTGTCTTTGGTGAAAAAAATAATGTAAAATATATATTATTCCAAAGCATACTTACTCATTCCCTAACTTAACAAGAACAGGGCTAGGAGAGGAAGTTAAAACATTATAAGCTTTATTAAACATTTCTGCAGAAACATTTCCACCCAAATCACCAATTACAACACAATTAGGAGAGGACTGATCTAATTTTTCAAAGGCAGGTTTTATATCTACAACAAAAACACATTTTTAGTTAGAAACAGTGTTTGATTCCATTGTATTGCCAACAACCTTTCTTTTTTTAATCCTTACCTTGATGAACCATCAAATAAGGTCTTAAATTTAAAGTTAGTAAAGTACTAATGACCACAGGTATAGGGGAACAAATTTCTTCTTCAAATACGCTGAAACCTAATGTCTGCAACTTTTTCACTAGGTCACTGGGAGTTCTCCGTGAATCATTTGTGATGAATCTAATAGTAATACCAAGTTGTCTTAACCTGAAATCAAAACAAAAACTACCTTTTATTGTACAGTTTTATTCCAATATAAACATTTAGGTTTTCTTTGGGAATTTTAGGGTATTGGATTGCAAAGAATGAGAATGCACATAGATTAATATAGTCAATGATATATTCACTGAATTGATAATTCAGCGAATTTGTTTACTCACTATAACCCCTTTCAAATGCTTCAAAAGTCAGAAAAGGGATGCAAAAAAATGAGTTATGATGCTTCCTTTAAGGTAAATAATTATCCAACAGAGGGGGAAAAAAGCAGTGTACCAGCTGACTTTTATATGGAAAATAAAAATCGAAATAATACGTATCAAAAACTATTATTTTTTTTTTGTTGTCATAATAGCTGTAGAAACAAATTTGAATGATTCTGAGGGACAAATTGCATCATTGCTTTTCCTTGATGCAGGTGTTTGGTCAGTCCTAATTAAAAGCCTTAATAGCTTAAATATTAACTCTTTTGATTTGAAATCCTATGTTTTGTTTATGAATAGAAAAAATAATAGTATAAATGTGAATATTAATTGATAAATAAAGAGGTAGCAAATTCATATCATAAATAAGGCTCACTTATAGTAAAAAAGAATCCAAATTATAGAATATGTGGTTTTAAGAATCTGCATTTTCCTAAGTCTGTGGAATAACTGATATTATGAAACAAAACAGACATTTAAATTATTTCTGATGGCTTATTGAATTATTATTATGCTAATAATAGCATTGAATTGTCTAACTCAAAAAGAAAAATAACATATTTTATGGTAAAACCTGCTTGTCTGTAAATATAGATGCTGTCTTTCAAAAATGAAATTTATATTCTACTGTAAGAGTATACAGAGCATGCATTAAATTCTAAGAAATAAGTCGATTTATGATTAAAGTATTATATTTTTACATTAGAATATTTACTATTTTCAGAGCAGTAAAATATTTATTTAAATAAACACATTTTTAACTTTTCTATGCATAAAAAGAATTCTACTTTAAAAAAGAATAATCAATTTAATAGCACATAGGAAAAGGAATATGCAAACAAACAAAATAATATACCTTTCAACAGCAATTACAGAACCTTTAATAGCTTCATATTTCCCATTTTCAAACAGAACACCAGTTGTACTGATAAGAATACCTCTAATTGGATTATTCAAGCATTTGGCAACCTGTAATAAAACAAATTATCTTTAAAAGGAAAAAAAAAAATGCTCAATGGATTATAAAATTTGTTAAGTATTTTACGATTTTTAAAATGTAATGTATTTTCCATAATAAAAGTTAGTTTCATGTTCAAAATATAAAAAATAGTTAACATTTGAAGAAGTACTTTTTTAATTATGTAAAGTTAATATTTCCAATTTAAACAAAACCATAAATAGTTTTTAAGTACATTAATTCTTATAAATGATAATAAATGTTTAGATGATTAAAGTTGCTTAAATTAACTTTCTATTTAATATCTGAAAAGCAATAAAAAACTACTTGTACAGTATTGTTGATGGTAAATTTTTAAATTTGTAGACAGTTGTTCTTAAAATAACTTAGACTGAATAGTAATTTAAATACAAAGCTATTCCTCCAATGATTTGCTACATAATATTTTTAACCTATTTACATACAAAATTTGGTTCTAAAAATTCCATGCAATACATTTCAAATTCACTTAATGAAAGTTTAAAAGTCAATAAAATGTCAACTAAAAAAATAAGTTTTTTGTGCTGAATATATCAAAATTTTACTTAAGTTGCTTTAAACTTTCAGATTGATTCATATCTTAACTTAATAAATTATCTCAATCCTGATTTTATGCAAATGGATGATAAATAGAACAAATATAAAGTTACATTTGTTCTTATCCTATCCTAACATATTTTTTTCTTAATGAGTGCTGAAAACTTACTTGAACTTTAACTTTCTTATCTTCAGAGGTGGAGACATCGTGTCCATAATGATCAGGATATAACTCAACTTGATAACCTTTATTATCTTCCAAAATAACTACTTTTAGATATGCTGTACAAAAATGACCTATTTTACATGATTTTAGGGCCCTTCTTCGAGCACCACTACTACGAAATTTACCACTTCTATGACAAATGTAAGTTACAACAGTGCAGCCAGATGCCTTCTTTTTAGCAGCCTGTTTAACCCATTTAATATTGCATGCTTCTTCTACATTCTTTTTCCATGTTATGAAATCTTGTTCAGTGTCCAGCACATTTTTGATGACTTGAAAAATGAAGTTATGCTTATTTACAAGATGATTGCGTAATTCAGTAGTGCTTTTAAACTTTTCATTATTACACCCTTCTTCATAACAAACCGCTCCTCTCGAATCAGCAGCTGAAAAAAGAAATTTTATGCAGTTTTATTCGTAAAAAAATTTTTTTAAAATTTTTTGTAAGTACAATAACAAAAATTTTGAATTTTCTTCTGCTAAAATTATCAACCCCTGCTTTTTATCAACTGAATTAGACACATTTCACATTTTTAAACACTTTAATAATTTAGCTAGTAATATTTCAGCAATCCAGATTTATAAGCAACCAGATATTATTAAATACATTAAAATAAATAGAATGAATTGGATGGTCTAAGCGATTCGAATTAGTGACGAAAATACAATAGAAAAGATATTGCTTTTTAGACTCACTGGAACAAGATAGCGGGGAAGGCCACGGTTGAGATGGGCTGACTCGGTGGAATCTGATTTTTCTACAATCAATTGGAGATCAAAGATAAATCAGAAAACGTTGTGGAGAAATCTTTAGAGGAAGGCATTGGCCCACTATGCCATGTGTGGCCAACCATGATGATGATTTTAGCAATCCATTTTTTTCTGAATGTTTGGAAATTCATTTTCCTTTAAAATTTTGAAATGTAAGGGATGATCCTATGACTGTATATGTTACATTATTTGTGCTCTTTTTACAGCTTTAATTTTATACAGAAAATAGCAGCATAAAGTTAACCTGTTTTTTTATTACGACAGTAAGTAACTTTTGCTGTCATTAAGCATTGGCAAAACAAAAATAAAATGCAAATTGTAACGAAGATTATTTTTAAGTTTGAAAATGCTGATAGCCCATTGGATACAAAATTATATAATTAGAATTCCATTGGAATTCATAATTAGAACCAAACATATGAATTTGCTTAGCAATAATAAAATAGTTGCTTTAATTGCAGCCACTAACAGTTAAAGTAACTGTAATAAAACACAATGTATAACAGTTGTTTTAATGTATAATAATAGTATTTAAAAAAATAACTTTGTGAATTTGTTTTGCAATACATAACAGTTGCTTAAATTGGCAGGTTATGTTAATGCTTTTTTAAAAAATATACAATATTTGAAAGAAATGACTAATATCTTGAATTATGTACTTTTACATAATCACAGAAAACCTTTCACGAAGAAGCGATTCAGTAACACATTTTAAAATTATATTCTATCACAGGTAATTGTATAGAGCAGGGATGGGCAAACTACGGCCCGCTAGAAGGTTTTATCCGGCCCGCGGATTGAATTTTAACTTGCCGATCCGTGGTGAATATAAACAAGATACATTATATATCCATTTTCTTGTCTACTATGTTTAAAGCTACTGATGACCTTTTTACTTTCCCTATTTTTGTTCTACAAAATATAAATTGATGGAAATAGTACAACATGGATAATACAAGATGGAATACAGACAGCTTCAATATAAAATGTTGAAAGCAGAAGTTCTTTATAGAATAGCCGTAGATTGGCTCCAACGAGCATTTGTCTTTCTCGAGGAGCACACATATGGAAACTAGTATAGGTGAATTGTACTTCACATGTGGTAGACCGCGAAATTTTAAGCTCGAAGGAGTAGATTTTTCTGCCGGCACGAGTTGTAACATTATTTATTGCGTATGGAAAGACTGCACACATATCATGTCATTGTAAAACCAAGAAAATCAGGACTATGTTTGCTTCATCTTATATATGTGAACAAGTGTTTTCAACTATTAAACCTTATAAGAAATCCTTTCAGAAGTAGACTAACAGGCAAGCATTTAGCCTCGTTTCTTAAAATAAGCACATCTCACTTCAAACCTTAATATAAGGAACTTTTAAAAATGAAATCGCAATTTCATTAAGTATTTAAATTAAAGCTTGTATACGTTTTTTTTAGAAGTATCTACTCGGCCCACCGAACTTTTTTCCTCGATATTTTACCCTCGACCAAAAAAGTTTGCCCATCCCTGGTATAGAGCATTAAAGTAATGAAATCAAACTCAGATAACTTAAAAAGAAAAATAACATATTCTGTAGTAATTAAAGAATACTAAATACTATGTAATGTTTATAAAATTTTATATTATAATAAGCAGTTAATTAATATTTACAATGAGCGTTATGCTTATAACTAGTAGTGATATTCTAAGACCCAGTATAGTTAAGCAATTTTCATGAGTTTTATAGGAATAAAAAAGTAATTAATACTGAAACATGGGAACAAATGTTTAGGCATTATTAAAGAAAAGGCTCCAAAGTTATTTATGAAAATTTCATTAATTATATTCACAAATTCCATATTAACTTATTATACCATAACATATTATACCTGAAAATAGAAATTCATGATTATTAAACCCAAAGGAAAAACGTATACAAAGAAATTATTTATTTTAAGAAGGACATAATATCAAATTGTTGCATTACTAAATCTTTAAAAATTAATAACTACACATAATTCTAAACAATTAAAATTTATTTACCATTAATTAAAATATTTTAATATTCGTTTAGATTTATTTAAGAAAAAAAATCAAAAGTTATTAAAAAAAACTTCAAAAAATCAAAAATTTATACAATGTAAGAATTACCAGAGTTTATAAATAATGAAAGAAAAATTTACAAATAACATAGATATTTTACCAGGAGTATCAGGAGTTTTATTCGAATCAGGAATTCTATGAACTCGAAATATATGCCTTGATAGATTTGTCCTGGATGGATAAACACGGTCACAATATTGGCACAAATGACATTCATCAGAATTTACTCTGAAAAATTTAAGAAAAAGAAAACATTTACTAGAATTTCAAAAAAGTAACAACTGTTCAGATATCAAACACAAATTAAAATAGTAAATAAGCAGCAATGTATGATGTATATTTCTAACCATAATTTGTTCTTAATATTGGTATAGTTATTAAATGTGTAAAACTCTGATTAAATTTTCAGCAAGAACCATTTTTGAGAGGTTTTGTATAATTTTTAAAATACTTCAGTTCTAATTCTTAAGGTAGGGGTGCACAACCTGCGGCCCGCTGACTATTGATGTGCAGCCCGCGGGACCTTTTGAAAGCAACAATTTTTATTTTTTGAAAAATAAAAAAATAATGAAAAGAATCAGACATTTTAGTCAAAACTTTTCGATGCACTGAATTTGCACATATTCTATTGTGAATGTATTGTTTCTGCAGATAGTGTATATAGCCTGTATATTGTCTCTTGATCGATTTTCAACGGTTTTTGGTATGAAATTCCTCAAGGTTTTAAAATGCCCAATAATTTATAATATGATATTACAATGCAAGAATTTCGGATTTGAGATATCACTTTTTGAATCGTTTTATTTTTGCAAATTTCATCATAAATCCAAATGACGTTTCAGCCCTTTTTTTTACATTTATAAATACCAATTTCCATGTGGTTCGTAAAATTCTGAGACAGTTATTCCAATATTACAACTCATGAGTAAATAGATCACATATTTAGCTGACCACTTCTTGACGTGCTTTATTTATGCCGATTTCCTCATGAATCAAAACGACTATTTAAATTTTTTTCATTTTTCTAAAGGCAGGCAGATATTGTTGCACTTTTCTACATGATTTTGAAAATCCAATATTTTTACAATGTTTATTAATACAACAGGCGAAACTCAAATCGCATATTAAAGTGAGAATTTTTGGACATACTTAGTTTTTGCCGATTTCATCATAAATGCAAGTTATTTAAAAAAAAATTTTTTTGGCAGTTCTTACAATGCATTCCTGAGTGGTTTAAAAACTCGGATTTTTATTACGACATGCGAATTTTAAACCACTTGTACTTTCTTGCACTTGGAATAAATTGAAAGAAAATATTAAGTTCATCTCCCAGTGATAACTAATAGTTTCACTCTCTGAAATGCTCCATTGTGCGATGTTTTATTTTCTAGTTTATTTTTAGCTAATCCACATAATTTTTTAAAAAAAGAAATTTTATGAAACATACTTTTTATGCTTTCATTATTTTGTATTAATTTAGGTCAAAATATGTGAAAAATATTATATTTAGCATATTAATAATTTATAGTAATGAAATACAGTGTGAAACACCAGTTTCAACCTTAAAGGTTAAATTTTCCAAACACAGCTCATATTCAAACATTAATTTTTAAAATTTACACTTATTTGCAATTATTTGGATCTAAGGAAAACAGTTATTTATCATTGAAATTTTTTTAGTTTATTAAATCAATTATTGATACATATTTGAATATGAATGAAAACAAAATTTCTAACTAGTTTTTTAGGATTTTAGTATAAATATAATTCCGATAATCTAGATTTTTTTTAAAATAACCATTAGACTGTTTCTTAAAATAAAAAAATGCAAAAATATATTTTTGCCTGCAATTAGAGAGCAAGAAAAAAAAAATATATATAAAAGAGACACCAGTGTCAGAACTGCAAAGAGTTATCACAGCGGAAATTAACAGTAACGCAGGTACTGATACAGAAATATTTCTCCATAATCATACCTTAACTATAGAGCAAAAATAAATAATAATACAAAATGAAAGAACATTAAAAATTATGCATTTACTTGTTTCTGTAAATCAATTCAATAAGAGAAATATCTGGATAATCATTACCCACAAATCCATAAGCAAATACAGTACAGAACCCGTTATCCGGAAATCAAAAAACCAAAAAACCGGAACGAAATTCGATAAATTTTCCCACCATTTTTTAAAATTTTTTTTTCTCTCATAAGATTTTAGGATTTTTCTTTCTTTTTTGAAAGATGCTTACCTTACCATCATTTTGGAAATAATCATTAGTGTATTGCTTCATCGTTTTTTCTTCTTTTTAAGATTATTTCCAACTATTTTTGTTTTTTTTATAGTTGGGTTAAAACGGCTTTTTGTATCGACTCAGAAAATCGGAAAAATCAGTTATTCGGAATAGCGATGGTCCCGATCGTTCCGGATAATCGGTTCCCTACTGTACAATGATAAAAAAAATGAGTACAGAGAAAAAACAAAATTAACAAATCAGAAAATGTAATCTAATTACAGATGCACAAAGAAAAAATAAATAAATAACAGATTTATGTTTTAAACACAACTATAAGCCACAATTTAAATAGTTCTTTCAAAAATGTTTTTGTACTTGTTTCCATCATTGGATTCAATAGGAGGTGGACTATCTGGATTGTCATGATTCTCTGGAAGAGTTAAAGTATGAAGTTCATTCTTTTCAGAACAGGCTGAGTAAGAATTAGAAAGACTTGAAGTTGGTAAAGAATTCAGAGTAGGTACAGCTGGTTCACATTCATTGATTTTTGGAATCGAATAGCTTTCGAAATTCATTTTTAATTATTGTATCATGAGTCTGAAATATAAAAGATAAAACAACGTAAGAACAATTTTCAAGTAGAGATAAATCAAATAATATACTAAATAAAAACATCCTTTTTTTAATTATTTCATTTTAAATTCAATTTAAAAGTTAATGATTCGAATTATTATCTAAAGACTTTGGATACAAAATTTGGATGATGAGGGTTCATTAAAAACAGACTTACTTATTTATATTTTATTATTTCTTGAAAATTTTTAGGGAAAATTTAGTCATTTATTTCTTAACTTTTATCAATATTTTTTCAAATTCACACCCAAAGTAACTTCTTTTACAAAATTATGCATTTTAATTGCTAAATATGTAAGAATTATGCCTGAAATACACATCAAATTTTACTTTTCAACAAAATAAATTCAGCTTATATCCAAATATCCGGCCTCAGCCTTGTTGTAGATTTAAGTCATATAGCTATTCATATTTTGATGTTTGCATAGGTTCCATTATCATATAAATATTATATTTACTTGCAGCTGCTATTAAGAATAATAGCTAGTGCCTCATTTGGTAAAAATAACAATATGAATATTTCATGAAATAATTTAATAAGATTTGGTTTTCAACTTGAAAGTGTCGAAAACTGGCTAAAATATGCAAAAATCTAAGGTGATAGTCACAAAATCATAAATGCATGTGAAGTTTTCATAGTACATTTATAACAGTAACTATATAGTTATACAAAAATATACAAGGTAATGTCAAAAAATCTAAATTGTTAGATAATCTGGGGGCTTCTTCAAGTCGATTTTTTTCAAATTGTACAAACATTATGCTATGAGTATAATTATTCCTGTAATTTAGAGACTATAATAAATTTATAAAAATAAATAAGTAAACACTTATTTGGTTTCATTTTTTTATAAATATATATATATATATATTATGAAAGAAACTATTAACGCATTCTTTTTCTGTTTTAATATTGTTTTATAGCAATCAAATTTTTGCAATGCAATTTGTAGCACTTAAAGATTTTGAAATTTATTTTCTAATGATAACCCATCCATCACAAATAACATTTCATTTAACAGGATATTTAAACTAATTTAATTAAACTTTATATTGTTTTATCAAATTCTTGATGATATAGGAAAAATGATTTTTAGTTGTGTAGTTTAGTTAATAACTAGTAAATTCACAAATAATATAAAAACGGTACTACATCTAAAAAAGAAGGTGTGAAATAATATTAATTCATTGTAACATGATCTCTAATACCTTAAAAAGTTGAAGAAAACGGAGATATATTCCCAGGAAAACAATAAAGATTACACATATAAAACAAAGATCTCACCCTCAATAAAATATAGAATATATTAGGCATATGAGGACAAATTAGAGTTCTTGCTTTAAAAGCATCACATCAATGAATTTTAATACTTAATCAATTTTTAAATAATAATTAATTTGTGAGAAGCTAACGCAACACCGCAATCAAAACAACAACAGACCAAACATCAAAACCATTTAAACAGAGAGCCACTTCATTTCATTTCAGATTAACATTTCATTAAATTAGGAAACAAAATTTCTTATTAAAAGGCAATAAGTGCAAATTCTTCCTGATATGAACTTGAAGATATATTTTGTATAAATATAAATGTGAAATACAATAAATAAATGAATTTTTTAGATATTTTTTTAAAATATCGTTTTACCCTTTCTTATCTACAACTGTGTGAACGTTTAATGTTTTTGTTTTGTTTTGAAACCGTCGTGAAAACATTAAATACTAGAGATCTTGACAAATCATGAAATAAAATTAAAAAGCACTATAAGTGCTGACAAAAAAATTATTCTAACACAGACATTAAACTCTTTTAATGTATTGGAAGTTTAGTTCTTTAGGATTAAAATTTTTCTTGAATGAGAGAAAATCAAGACAATTTCCATTTTTTAATTTTGCTATCAGAAATGTATAAAACAAAGTTTAAACTAATTGAATTCTGAATAAATAATTATATTATTATAATATTTTTGCTGTGATTTAATTTTTGAAATAATATAAATTACTTATAGTCGTTAAAAATGGAACCAATATTTAATTTACACTTCTTTCAAGTTATACTTAATTTGCATATTTTTGATGTAACTTAATTTGATATTAATCAAGCTGTACTTCAGAATTTTTATCAGTTAACTTTATCTCTATTTTCTACTTTATAAAACATTCTAGAATAAGTAAATGAATGCACATATGTTTTATGGTTTTAGATGGCTTCTTTTATGGGCTCTGAAATCAAAGGGATTCTTTTAGACATTACAGGCGTTTTGTATGAAAGTGGAAATAGTGGAGCTATTTTAGGTTCGGTGAATGCTATTCAAAGGTTTGATAGTTTTAAATTTCTAATTGTTTATAAATGTATTAAAAATTTAAATAATATAAAATTATTATATATTTGATTTGTTTGAAGTATCTATTAATCTTTGATAAATAAAAAATATTCATTCACGCACTGCTTCGAATATTTCGCAATATTCTGATGTATCTGATACAGTGTTTTCGTCATAGAAAAAAAATGGGTGAGAATTTCTCACCCGTTCTCAAAAACATTGTGAGATTTCAAAAAGTTAAGTGAGATTTCTAAAAACTAAAAAAACACAAATAGACTTGAAAAAAAATCATTTCTTTAATTATAAATTATAATTTGTAATACATTTTTAACGTCTTCCATTTTTTAAAGCATTAAATATTTTTGCTGCATCATCATAGAAGATTTTGCTTTTACAAGGTATTTATCCATCTTACATTAGCGCATAAAGAATTTGAATGTCTTACATGACAAAACCTTACCTAAGGTAAACACGTGGTTGCAGAGAAATGTGTTCTGAAAGGGGTTCCGTGGTTCGGAAAGGTTATTTTCTGTTGTTCGAAAAGGTTCTAAACAATACTGGTAAATAGGGAAGCTAGATAAAACGGGGCAGATGTTGAAAATAATGAAAGATCCTGGAGGAAAAGTGAAACAGATTTTATTCTTAATAGCGTAATGAGAAACTTTTTCCAAAATGCGAGATGTATTATGTTTATAGAACGCGCAAATTTCTCGCGGTAATAATTTTTTAATGCGAGAAAAGAAAAAGATATGCGAGATTCTCGCGCTGTAGTGAAAACACTGTGATAGTGCAAATATTTCTCATCAGAGCTTCAAAATTAAATCCTAACTTTTTCTGACTGATCTATTAAATAATTTTATCACCCTGATAAATTTTTACAAATCGAAGGGTCAAATTTTATTATCAAGTGACAGTATTTAGTTTTAAATTTAATTAATACTCTAGGTTATTATTATTTTTGTTTTGTTTCATTGTTGAATCTTTTATTGATTCCTAGTTATTTTTTTAAAATATATATATAAATTGTGAAACATTTTCTCTTCTATATTTATTTAAAAAAAATAAAGGCTAAAATTGTGAAGGCAAAGATTAAAAACTTAGTTATAAATTGTTGTACTTTAAAGATTTTAAATAACACTTATCTAACAATTTATTTCTTTAAATTTTAACTATTTAAATTTATTTTCAGGATACAGTCTCTACACATTCCCTTCCGTCTTGTCACAAATGAAACACAAAGGACAAATTCCTCTTTAGTATCCAAATTAAATTCATTTGGATATTCCTTTTCAGAACAACAAATTATTTCACCAGGCATAGCGACAGCTAACTATTTGAACAAGCACAGTTTAAGGCCTTTTCTGTTAGTTCATCCAGGTATAAATTTATCACATCTTGATATTTTATAAAATATTAATACTAATAATTTAATTTTGTTTAACTGTATAAGAAATGAAACATTTGTTTTTATTATTTGTATACGTTGTGCCAATTATATTCTTTCAAAAATAATTTATTTGTCATAAGATTTTTAGCGAAACATTTAATTTATCTTAAGATTCATAGGAGAAATAATTTATGTTACAGTTAGATATATATATATTAAAAAAAAAACATGTTTGTGTTATTATTTTCTAATTCTCAAATATACTATTTCTATTATGTATATTTTAAGGGCTTTTCTATTAGTTTACCCAGGTTTAATATATCAATATGTTATAATTATATATTTATATAATTACTATTACATAGTGATATCCTACAGAATTTAATAAAATATTAATAATCATAATTAATTTTAAATTAATTGATTTGTAACTGCATAAAATTATGAAGTATTTGCATTTAGTATTGTTTGTATACGTATTGCACTGTTGCAGATTTTTTTAGGTTTTCTGCGATAAACCTCTCTAGCACTAACATCTTTCCGCAAGAAACTATTAATAATAATTAATATACATGTTATTAATTAAATTTTAAAATTTAAAGTAACAGAAACATTGTATTTACAAAAAAGACTATTTGGATGTAATAAAATTGTATGCATTTTTTTTAAATGATTATGTAATATTTTTTTATTCTAATATCATGGTCGATATTCTCATATTTTGTAAGAGGAAAACATATTGATTATTTCTTTTTTCGCATTTTGTAAATCATCATCACATATTTAAAAATTGTAAAATTGTGAAAGAAAAGAAAAGCAATTTTTTTTTCCAGATAAGAATTAAAAAAATCGCGAGCATTTCTTCCCCTCTGATGCATGAAAAAGACATCTATTGAATTGGAGGAAAAAAATCTTTCAAACATTTCTACAGAAAAGAAATTTTTTGCTTCAATATTTTTATTTTGCATTCTTCTCAAATAAGAATCGAAAAATTTAGAAAATTTCTTTCCCTTCCGATGCGCGAAAAAGGCATCATTTAAATATAATTTTAGTGAAAAAAAAAATTTCGAACATTTTTGCAGAAAAGAAAGCCAAAATTTTGCTTTCTAAAGGAAAATTCTTTCTGCAAGATCTCTGTATTGTTCTGCGACAATGTCGCCGTATCGCTGCGATTCTACCACGGGGACATATTGCATCTATAATATTCCTTCAAAAACAATTTATTTGTTGTAAGATTTTTAGCACAACATTTATCTTTATATTTGTATGATAATTAATTTGTATAATAATTCATTTAATATATTATTATTATTTTTTTTAAAGCATGTTTGAGATATTATTTTCTTATTCTCAAGTACAGTATTTTGATACTCTGCTTTGAAGTATAATATTTTGGGTCAAGGAATCAAGATAAGAGTATCTTTTCAGTGATATAACTAATGTAATCACAAATAAGCTTGTTATATTCACTGGTCTGTAAAAAATTTAATGTTATTGTGCCAGAAATATCTATTTAAATGTTACTAACCTTTTGCAAAATTTGTAACCTTAATTGTACATGTTCGTGAGCGCATTATATTGGTACAGCACTTAAATCAAACCAAGTAATTTTGTTGAGATATAATTTTCTTTTACCTATTTTCCTTTCTCTAATTGTCTCATTTTTCTTGTTACAGTAAAATTGTTTAACTCTTTCTTACTAGAAAATGCAAATGATACTAGAAATGTAGGCGGGTGCTTTTATAACCTCTAATGCTAGTAAATTGAGGAGTTACTTTTGTAATTGTATTCATGGAATCAGTGTTGAAAATTAGAATTACCTCAAAAAAAAATTTATGCTTTCTTGAATTAGAATTGACATTAATGAGAAATATAGTAATCTTATTCTAAATCAGAATTATTTAGTTTCTTTTAGAAACTTTTTCTTGTCTGAAAGAGTTTTGTCTTGTTCTATTGTATTTAAAATTATGCACACACTAAAAATATTATTTATATTTTTTAACTCCTAAAAAATAGATTGTTAAAGTGAAAATAATCATTTTCTATTCTTAGATTTAATTATTGTTGTAGATAGATTTTATTATAAGTCGAATATAAATTTTCTATGAGTTTATATTTTATTAAAGCTAGTTTCTGATTCACAAATCCTGTTATTAATATCATAAAATAAACTTTTTGTGTCATAAATGACCATACAAATAAACCATAAAATTTACCATAATTAAAAAGAATGTATACTTTTATATTATGAGTCTAAACATTAATGTTTTATAATTATGATTTTTTTGATATTCGTTAATTAATACTTGCATTTTTAAGTCATGAAAATTCTAACATATCCTGTTATATTACCTGTTCATCAGCCTTGAATGAACAGGTGAGATTTATATCAGTTTAACCTAATTACTTACTCTTTTTTTAATCATTTATTTAAATTTATTTTATGTTTTATTATTTGTATTTCTATACATTATTTCTATTCTCTAAAAATTAAATTTTTGATTAAAAGGAAACACAGTAGGGAACCGATTATCCGGAACGATTGGGACCATCGCTATTCCGGATAACTGATTTTTCCGGTTTTCTGAATCGCTACAAAAAGTCATTTTTTTTATTGTTAAAAGCAACTAAAAAAAAAAATGTTTGGAAATAATCTTAAAAAGAAGAAAAAAATATGAAGTAATACACTAATGATTATTTCCAAAATGATGGAAAGGTAGAAATCTTTCAAAAAAGAAAAATCCAAAAATTTTACGAGGAAAAAAAAAACATTTTTTGTTTTAAATGGCGGGAAAATTTATCGAATTTCGTTCCGGTTTTTTGGTTTTCCGGTTTTCTGATTTCCGGATAATGGGTTCTGTACTGTATTTGCTGTAAGAATTTGTGTTGTTATGACTTGAGAATAAGAAAAGAGAGAATAGAAGCCGTGAAGTTAGATAATCTCATGTATTGATAAAGGTGGAGATACGAAAGATTGGTTATTGCATGCACAAAAAGGTAATATGTGGTGGATGCAATCTATGTAAAAATAGTGTGTGGCTTAGAAGAACAAATTTAGAGCTTTATCACTCATATAATAAACATGACATTATTAACTTCATTAGACGACAAAGAATAAAATGGGCTTTCCACGTTATCAGAATTGATGAAGACCGTACCACATAAAGAGTTTCCAATGCCAAACCAGTTGGCACACAAAAAACAGGCAGGCCGGATTTGAGATGAATAGATGGCTAAGAAAGAAACCTTTTGGTCTTTGGCTGTGGTTAAAGCCTTAAAAAATAAAAACTGGAAAACGCTAGCAGGAAAAAGGTTAGCCTGGAAAAAGCTTCTTGAGAAGGCCCAGGCCCACTCTGGGCTGTCGAGCCATTGATGAAATGATGAATTTGACCTTTGGAGGAGTTTTTCTTAAATGAAATGGAATAGCTTTAAGTTTATCATTTCATTTCTATTAAGGAATGTTCTTTTACTGTATTTTAAATTAATAATAATTTAATGCTTGAAAATAATAAAGTTTTAATTAATTTTTTTCCAAATATCTTGCAAGAGAATTGTAATTTTTAATATTCTGCACCAAATTGTATTGTTGGTAAAGATAGAGTTGAATATTATTCATTCAAAAATGTCATTTTTTAAAAAAAAATTTGTATAAAACAATAATTAGTGGCATCTCCATTAGCAATATTTAGAAAAGTTTCATATGAACTTTATTGTTTGTTAGTTTTTTTTTACTTTTAATGTATGGATCATTTTTATGTGAAAGTTTTAAAAACGAACTTTCAGATTAAATTCGAATATTAGCAGTGAGTATTACTGTTTTTTTTTCTTTTCAGATATCTTGCCAGAGTTTCATAATTCTGAACGTACTAACCCAAACTGTGTTGTTGTTGGAGATGCAGCTGATTATTTTTCATATGAAAATGTAAATGAAGCTTTTAAAGTGCTTATGAAATCAGAAAAACCATTACTTATATCAATGGGAAAAGGGTAGGCAGGAATTTTTTTTGTCTGCACTTCAATTTCTGAATGCTTTTTTTTATATATATATATATATGCACAAAGTTTACTTATTTCCTGGCAATGTCTTTAATTCTCTCTGTGCTTTTGATTTGAAATACAATATGTTGATCTTTTTTTTTCACTCTACAGTTTCTTCACTGAAACAATAATTTTTTTTTTCCTTACCTGCAACTTGTAAATGTTTAACTTGGTTAGTCTGTTTTCTTGCATAACTAACAGGGTTTTCACTTAGTGTGTTAAAATTCAATTAATGTTGAAACTTAAAATGATGTCTATGAGAAAATGTTTATATTCATAATACCTCATTGATTCCTTGTTTAATTTTTTCCTTGACTGTCAACATCGTTTCTTAGACTAATTGCAGGTAGACCTTGAAGATACATTGCAAAGTGATGTAAATAATTTGAAATGAACCAGATTTTTCAATTAGTCCACAACATATGTATATATGTGCACTGTGGCAGACTTTTTTCAGACTTTCTGTTTTAGATACTTTTAATTATAATAATTACTAGAGTTACAGAAACGTTGTGTTTACAGAAGAAAGTATAGAATAAAAAGTTTTAATTGTAAAAGTAATATTTTTTAATTCTAATATTTTGGACACTTTCTTGCATTTTGTAGGCGAAAAAATGCACTAATTATTTCGTCTTTCAACTTTTGTAAATCAGTACAAAAATTAAAATTCGTACTTAAATTAAAAATCATGAAGTCCGTGTAGTAAGTCGATGCAAAATATAGAACCTAACGAGATTCTCATATAAGTGTATGTAAAACATGATGTCCTTTAAAGAAAAAAAAATTAAAGAAAGAACATCATTTCTAGAGCGAACTACCTTTAAAACTTTTGTGATTTCTAAATTTTTTATTTTATATTGTTAAATTGAAATTCTAGCTGAAGTCAGTCATTACAGACTTTTCTTTAAATCCCAAATGAGAATAGAAAAATCACAATTTCTTCTTTCCTCTCTCATGCACGAGAAAGACTTCTCTGAAAAAAAATTCTGCAGAAAAAGAAAAAAAAAATTTTTTTTTGAAAAATTATGCAGAAAGGAAAACCAAAATTTTCCCCTTCCCAAATGAAAAATCTTTCAGCAAAAACTCTGTAATGTTCTGTGACAATGTCAGCATGTCGCCGCAATTCTGTCACGTGGTATATATTTACATATGTTATACCTTTTTATGATTATAACAACAAATATATTTTTTAAAAAGTATTTTAAATAAATCTGATGTGTTGTTTTAAATTTTAACCTGTTTTTTTATTTTTTAAATCTTTATATTTGTAGGAAATATTATAAAGAAAAAGATGAGCTTGTTATGGATTTGGGTGGATATACAGTTGCCTTAGAGGTTTGTTTTTTCTTCTATCTTATTCATTTGTGTCTTAATGTTTATTTGAATTTATAATGTTTTCGCTCTATTATTTAGTATGCTGCTGGTGTTGAAGCTAAAGTGATTGGTAAACCTAGTCCAGATTATTTTTTGAGTGCCTTAAATGAGATGGGAGTAAAACCTGAAGAGGTAATGTAATTCTTTTTTGGTATTTGCTTAATAGAACAATTATTTTAATTGTATAACATATCTTATATTGTTTTACATAACTATTTCTGTACTTTTTTTGTTATTTGATATTCCTAAATTGTAAATTATTTTCTTAACCTAATCATTGTAAAAGAATGGAACAATCTCAACACTTTCTGTAGTCTGTAGAACAATCAAGACTCTTATATTAATGAGATAGTCAATGATATTTTGCAATTTAAGTGGACTAAATAGTTTAAAAATAAATTGTCTAAAGTGTTAATAAATTTTATTTTGACTGGAATTAGATATTCCAAAAATTCATTTAGTACTATTTTTTTAAAATCATTGATCAGCTGTTAAGTGTTTAGATGATTGATTATTTTTCTAAATTGGCTAACTACGAGCTGCTTGTTTGATATATCTCACTGGCACTAGTTTTCAATACTTTTTTTCATGCATTAAGTATTACTTATTTTATTTATTTATTGCACCATGTCCTTTAAAACAAAGCTCCTGTGGCTATTCATTAGTTAATAAATACTGTAAAGATTAATAAAAAATATTTGTGGCAATTGAAAATATTTTTTGGTTTCTTAAGATCAAAAACAATGGTACACTAATAAGTAGAAATTGAATAAATAACAAAATAAAATTTAAAAAAAATCATTCTCATACTGTAAATTAGTGTAAATAGCTCTATAATTATTATTTTATTTTATCACTTGCAAAATAATTTTTATAATTATATGTTTATGTTATTACATTCAATTTTAGTTCATATAATTTTATTTTTTTTTTCTTAATTTTTTTGCATAATAATAACTTTTTTTTGTCTTAATAATCTTGAGTGTGATATGATTAATTTAATATTCTTTGATGAAGTTTTCTAAATAAGACTATATAACAATGATTGGGACTATTAAATTAAATCAAAAAATTTTCTTTTTATTTACTTATCACAATTTTTTGTGTTAAACATTTGCCCCATTAATTTAGTTCATAAACTGCCATTATCAGTATTGAAAATGTTTTGGATGTCCCTCATAAAAATGTTGCTTTTTAGGTCTTTAAATGTTCATTCTACGTATCTTCTTTATTGATATATATTTTAAAATATATACTAAATTTAATAGTTTTAAAAATGCAATAAATTGTGCAATATCACATAATATTGGACTAATATTTAAAGTAAAATAATATTTAAAATATTTTAAAACATATATTAGATGTACTATTCTTAAAAATACAATAAATTGTGCGAATACCAATTGATATGGAACTAATATTGAATTGATATTGAACTAATATTTAAAATTTAAGCATAATAATATTTCAAATTAAATAGTAGTAAAAATATTGTGAGATAATTATTTTTTATATGCAATAAGTCTAATTTTAGTTTAAACAATTTTCAGAATTGCAGGTTTCGGACACTTTTGAACAGTTTTGTATATTTTTAGACAGCTTTGGGTTCTTAATCCCATATTTTGTGTCGTGAATTTGCTTAGGAGGTCAACCTTGACTGTTTTAAAAAATATTACATTTGTGCTGATTTTTAGCATTTATAATATTGAAAGAACAAAAGTTCAATATTTTTTGTTTTGATATTTTAATTTAAACTTGTTTTCTCCTTACTTTGTAAAATTGGATGCTTGCATACATCACTGTTTATAATGTTTCAGTCTGTGTACTTTATTTAATTACTTAACTTTAATTGTGCCTTTTTTGTAATTATATTAATTTAGTTTTATTATTTCAGGCTGTCATGGTGGGTGATGATATTAGCAGTGATGTTCATGCTGCTCAAAAATGTGGAATGAAAGGTGTATTAGTTAGAACTGGAAAATTCAGGCATGTTATGTTTTAAATTTTATGTGGATAATGTACCTAGGATAATTATGATTTACTGCTATAGAATTTGTTTAATTATGTAGAAATTTTTTAAATTTAATATTTTATCTGTTTGGTTTATTTTTTTTATGAATGTATGACAAGCTTTTTTACTGATGTCATTATCCTACTTTAAACTTATTAATTGGTAATAAACGTCAAGATAATATTTTTTTTTACCTTAAGGACATTCGATCTTATACCTCAATCTAGCTTTTAAAATAAAAATGCCTGTTTTCTAAACTAAAGAAGCTGTTTTTAGACCTAGTTCATGGTGCAGTGTAGCCATTTTTTGCCAAATAAACATATAAATACGCCAAATAAGCATTTTTATATGTTTTTTTAATAATATGATGTTTATATATGATGCATATATGATAATGCATTTAATATAATATATGATGATGTATAGATCTAATTTGACCATCCTTACATCATCTTCCCTAATGTATTTTATTAGTTCAAAAAATGTTAGGCCAATTTCTTAAAGAAAAAATTTATTTAAAATGGCGATAATTTATTAAAGCATTTCTAAATTGCTAAGTCCGTATTCTTTGAGAAACCAACGCTCTAAAACTTGACTTCACATGGACCTCCATTTATCTCCTAGCACTTTTGATCCTAAAAAATCATTTGTGGTATACTATCACTCAAGAATGAGATTCTTTCTTGAATTTGTGATTTTCTTTATTTATTTAACCATTTTTCTAATTTTCCAATTTTTTGTTATACTTTTGATGCTGATAAATATAACTACACTGTCGAAAATTTCTTATTACGAATATTTAAAAAGTATAAAAACCTTAAATCTATGGAAATAATAATCTATCAAATTAAACATTCACATAAAACTTTAAATCAATGGAAGATTTTAAAGTCAGGGATCGAGTGCATGATTTTTTAATGTTGTTTATTCGAACATCATTCACAAATTAAAAGTTATGAGTTTTATCAATTAAATTAAGGCTTCTATAATTAGTTTTACAATCTAAGCCATTCATATTTATATTAATTTATTCTTTTTGTAGTGGCATAACTTTATTACGACTTTTTATTACCAATATTCAGTAATACCAAGATAATTTAAACATTTTCCAATTGCTATATTTTCTGACCTATTCATAATATGTCTTCACTCTTTTTGAAAGTTTGAATAATAAGCGTAATCTATTATGTAATATCATTAAATTGAATACTATTTATCAAATCAAGGACCAATAAAACAAAAATATTGTTTGTTTATGTTGCACACCAAATTATATTCTTTATTGATTTGTATCACATTCTTCGTTTTTTTCTCAGGCTTTTCCTTTTTACTGTGATCTTGTGCTTGATATTACCTTTCTTTAGAGCATTCATTTTATTCTATCATCTTTGTGGCAGGCAGTATTCAGACGAACCTTTTCCTGTCCTGGTCAACTGTTTTGTAATATATATATTGCAAAACAGTTTTGATCTATGTATAAAAACTGTTATATATATATCATCAGCTCACTCAATTATATCTGCAAAAGTTGTGCTTTCTAATATTTTAATAATATAATCAAAGGAAAATATATCAATACAATAGTGTGAGGAGCGCCATATAAAAAAGAATGATTCGTAAATTTAATTTTATCAAGTAAAAATATTTTAAAAAATTCAAGAAACACAAATGAGAACATGTCATGTACTTGCGAATAACTTGCAAAAATAGTTTAAATATATTTTCATGACTTAGTCGCCAGATTGCATGATATGAAATTAATGCGTGAATAGAGGGTAGTAAGATATATATTTTTAAAGGATGTTCACATGAAAAACTGCATTTTATTTGTCCATTACCTTCAATTGGCTTGAAAACTGGATTTGCGTAAGGTAATAGTATGTCATACTGTATAATTTAAAATGTACAATTAATATAAGGTCGAATTTTAAGTACAAAATTTTTTATTTTGATGATTTTTATAGAAATTATCAAAATTTATTGAATAACTAGGAGGCTCCACCCCTGTTCGCTAACGCTCGCCATCCCCCGAGAATTGCTACGCAATCCTATGTGGTTCACGCCGTGAACCATGACTCGCTGCGCTCGCTCGCCAATGAACACAATGTTCTAGCACAAAGACATAATATATTATCATCAAAGACATAGTATTTTATCATCAAAGACATAGTATTGTACTTATGTAGAAGAATTCTACCAATGTTCTTATTGGCTTTTAAAAAAGTATATTAGCTATTTAGATTGTACATGGTGAAAAAATCAAAACATTAGCTAAATAAGAAACATATTAGCAAAATAAATTATCAAATATTGCTTCACNGTTCAAAACTTTTTTGTCCTTAACTACATTTTATAAAATTTTTATTTAATCACTACAAATATAAAACAAAACAGTATGAAGCAAAATTAACAACTTATTAATTGTTATTAAAAATAACAACTTATTAATTAACTTACAAATAACGACTTACTAATTAACAACTTATTAATGTGAATCCATGTTTTTAAAATTTGATTATTAACAAGTATTTCATTATTAACAAGTATTAAAATTGTTGCTTTTATTTTTCTGTTTTAAATTGTTCTGCACTAGATGTTATATTAAAGTCTTATGTGAACAATACTGAAGAGTTCATAAAATGGTGAAATTTACTACAGGTTAAACAATAAGAAAATATATTGCGAGATTCTAGTCCTTAAAATATTTTTAAAGAAAATAAAAGAAATCATTGCTTTGGTTTTAATTGTTTAAAACTGTTATGAACTTTAGGTGCAAAATTTTATAGATATAAAATTTTATGGGTACCTGAGTTTATACTATGTATCTTCTTTATTGATATGTGTTTTAAAATGCATATTAAATTTATAGTTTTCAAAATGTAATAAATTGTGGATTATCAATTGATATTAAACTAATATTTGAAATATAAGTATAATAATATTTAAAATTAAATAGTAGTAAAAATATTGTGAGATAATTATTTTTTATCTCTATTTTAGCTTAATTTTGGAGTTATAATTGTATAAACAATTTTCAGAATTGCAGGTTTTGGGGCACTTTTGGACAGTTTCGTATATTTTTAGACAGCTTTGGGTTGTAAGTCCCATATTTTGTACCTTGAGTTTGCTTAGAAGGACCTGAATTGCAACCATGACTGTTTTAAAACATATTGCATTTATGCTGATTTTTAACATTAAAAAAATTCAATACTTTAATTAAACTTGTTTTCCCTTTACTTTGTAAAATTGAATGCTTACGTACATCACCGTTTATAATTTTTCAATCTGTGTACATTTTTTAATTATCTAATTTTAATTTTGCCTTTTTTTGTAATTATATTAATTTATTTTTATTATTTCAGGCTGTCATGGTGGGTGATGATATTAGCAGTGATGTTCATGCTGCTCAAAAATGTGGAATGAAAGGTGTATTAGTTAGAACTGGAAAATTCAGGCATGTTATTTTTTAAATTTTTTGTGGATAATGTACCTAAGATAATTATGATTTACTGCTATGGAATTTCTTTACTTACATAGAAATCTTTTAAATTTAATATTTTATCTGTTTGGTTTATTTTTTTATGAATGTATAACAGGTCTTTTTTTAATAATATGTATAGATCTGAATCGCCCATCCTTAGATCCTCTTCATTAATGTATTTTATTAGTTCAAAGAAGATTAATCCTATTTATAAAAGAAAAACTCATCTAAATTGTCTATAATTTATGAAAGCATTTTTAAATTGCAAAGTCTGTATTCTTTGAGAAACCAATGCTCTAAAACTTCACTCACAAGATTCTCCACTTTACTCTGAGCACTTTCTATTCTAAAAATTCATTTGTGGTATAAATTCACTCAGGAATGCGATTCTTGGATTTGTGATTTTCTTTACTTATCTAACCATTTTTCTAATTTTTTGTTATATTTTTGATGCTGATGAAAATAACAACACTGTCAAAAATTTCTTATGAATATTTGTAAAAGTATAAAAACTTTAAATGCATGGAAATGATACATCAAATTAAACTTTCAAGTGAAACTTTAAATCAATGGAAGATTTTAAAGTCAGGTATCAGGTGCATGTTTTTTTAATATTGTTTATTCGAACATCATTTGCAAATTAAATTTTAAGTTTTGTCAATAAGATTATGGTTTCTTTAGTTAGTTTTACAGTCTAAGCTTTTCATATTTTTATTAATAATTCTTTATGTAGTAGCATAACCTTATTTAATGTAGACTTTTTGTTGCGAATATTCATTAATACCAAGATAATTTGAACATTTTCTAATTGCAATATTTTATGACCTATTTAAATATTCATAATATGTCTGCACTCTTTTTGAAAGTTTGAATAATATGCATAATCTATTATATAATATAATTAAATTTAATACTATTTAGCAAATGAAGGACTACTTAAACGAAAAAAATTGTTGCTTAATGTCGCACACTAAATTGTGTTCTTTATTGATTTTCTATCACATTCTATAAGTTTTTTTCTCATGCTTTTCCTCTCTACTGTGATCTTGTACTTGATATCACCTTTCTTTAGTTTGCCTTTTACTCTATCATCTCTGTGGCAGGCAGTATTTAGCCAAATCTTTTCCTGTCTTGGTCAGCTGTTTTGTAATATCTCTACATTATCAGCTCACACGATTATATCGGCAAATGTTGTGCTTTCTATTATTTTAATAATATAGTCAAAGGAAAATATATCAATATAATAGTGTGAGGAGTGCCATAAAAAGAGAATGATTTGTACATTTAATTGTATCAAGTAAAAATATAAAAAAGAGAGAAGAAACACAAATAGTATCATGTCATGTACATATGTCATGTACATATGTCATGTACTTACGAATAATTTGCAAAAATAATTTAAATATATTTTCACGACTTAGTTGCCAGATTGCATAATATGAATAGAAGGTAGTAAGATATATTTTTAAGGCATGTTCAAACAAAAAATGGCATTTTATTTGTCCATTACCTTTGATTGACCTGAAAACTGGATTTGTGTAGGGTAATAATATATCATACTGTATAATTTAAAATTTATAGTTAATGAAAAGTTCAATTTTAAGAAGTACAACATTTTAATTTGATGATTTTTGTAGAAATTTTCAACATTTATTGAATGATATTAATGATTTAATTGAGTATTTGGCGAGATTGTTGGTTAGTAAACTGGAGGGCGTTGAAATCTTCTTACTTTTACATGGGAAGGGATTTGTGATATGCTTACTTTTTCTGACAAAGGGGAATGGGATGTCCAAAATTGCCAATTACAGGCTTAGGTAATATTTTAATCACTCCTTACTTTGTGCTATTTGAAATTGAAAACCCTGTTATAAATTTGTTTCATATGGCTGAATAATTATTTTATTTGCACTTAGCATTGATGTTTGCTCACTTCTGAATTTTTTAGCTCTATAAGTAACTTAAAAAATTTTTCTTAGAAAAAAATACTGGTAACTTAGTGTTTATTAAGAGATTTTTAATATTACTATGGTCAGAAACATTTAGTTTAATTATGAGCTTTAAGTTTCTAAGATTTATTAATGAAGAAACATTGTACAAAATTATTTTCTATTGATACAGTAATTACACTTTGAAGTTCAAAATGTAATTTATTATTTTTCTTTTTAGGGAAATTGATTTGGTAAAGTCAAAAGTCAAACCAGATGCTGTCGTTGATAATCTTGCACAATTTGTGGATATTTTGTGCCAAACGAAATGATTTATATTTTGTTTAGAGTTTATAATATACTTTTGATATATACTGAGTTTGATACTTGAAATACCCTATCATGTCTGTCTGTGTGTGTAAAAGGGCTAGGAAAAATATTTTGAGTTATATAACTATTATCAAACTGCTTTTAACTGCTAGTTTTTTTGCATGAGTTTATTTGTTAATGTTAGGTAATGTTTAGACTGTTTGATGGTTTTAAATTTATTTTTAACTTCATATAATGGAATTTGAAAGGAGTAAGAAGAAGGAAAAAGCATTTTTAAAGTAGATTTCTAATAGATTGGACAGAATTTAATACCCAATTATAAATTTGGATTATAAATGCTACTATTTTGAAATATTACTATTTTGGAATAATAATTGGAATAAGAAAATTAGATTATTTTATTATATTGTGTATGGCATTTATTTTGCATTTACAAGTTTCTATATAAGTTTTAAGATATTCACTCAAGAGCATTTATTTTAAACAATTTTGTATTTTTAAGTTTCACATAATTTACAATAACTATGTCTAATTTTAATGATTTCTAATTTTTTTTATTTGTTTAAATAAATAAGTTGACTTAAATGCATAGGGCATAATTTTTTTAGATTGATATTGTATTAATTATTGTATTTATTTTATTAAATACTTGTTTTATTGATTGGTTATATTTAATATCTACTTTTTCCTTATCTTAAAATTTGTTTTACTATGAAACAGTATACCTTCATCACATATCTTATTACAGTTTTGGATTTGGATAAGGTCACATCAAGTAAATATATTTTTAGAGTCATTGTTTTAATTGTTGTTTTTTGCAAGTTTTTGCTAAGTTAAATTGTTGTGCATGTTCAGAAATGTAACAAACATTAAAAAAAACGCCTGTAAATTCTTCATTTATAAAAAAAGAATCAGATTAAGAAATCATCATTTATGAAAATTTTACATTTGAGATTAATTATAAGTTAAATTTATGAATTAAATATGTTACTGGTAGTAGTTTCACTTTTATTAAAGCCTATTTTGTCTTCCAATTTATTAGTGTGTTTTAGATATTTTATTATGCTGCTGATGTTTAATGTCCTAAATGTATAACAATGTTATGTAAAGAACTATGCTTAAATGAAATATTTGTTATTTTATTAGTTGTAAAATTTTTAATTTATATTTAATAAGATATGTTACTACTTAATTAATTAATTTATTTTGTTAAATATGTTGAATCAATGAATTGCTCAAACATAACAGAGTTTAAATTTCCTAATATACTATCTCATTTGTGATAGTTTCTTTTATTAATTTTTTTAGTTTATCATTATAGTAACACAACGGTGGCAATCATTCTTTTGATGAAAAAATTGTCCTTTTTCAAAATTCGGTAAACTCCACAAATCTTGTTATTTCTCATTATTATATCCCAGTATTTAATCCTGGACTTTTTCTTTCTGTACATCTGATAATAAATTATGTAAAGTCTTAGAAGTTTTAAAGATTTAATCATTTTACTGAAGTTTGAGATTTAATCATTTTACCCTCTCCTTTTTTTCTAGTGTTAATGAATTAAAGTTACACCTCTATTTATCTGTTATTTAATACAGCTTTTAAGTATGTTATTCTGTTTTGTATTATATATAGGATATTTAATAAATTTGGTTTTCTGTTTTATTAAAAAACCATGATATGATGTGTATATTTCTTGATATAGCAATCACTTAATTTAAAAATATTTGAGGTATACTTAATATATCTGCCATATCATCTGAGTATTATTAAAAACTTTATTTTTATAATTATTGTATTGGCAAATTTTATGCATTTATAATGGATTCTAGTTTTAAAAATGTTGGTTAAACCGATGCAGCATTGTGAATGGACCCAGTTTGGTTATATAATTGATTGCAAAAGTGCCATGAGTAGACATTTTTCCTCCAATAAACCAGTCTAAAAGCATGAACAGACCTGGTCTGTTTTTAGGAAAAAGCATTGACTATGTTCAAAAACTTGCAACATTAACTGTAAAATCAAATTAAATAGATATTTTATAATTATTTTTATTAATTATTCAATTAAATGTCTGAATCCTTCTTTGTAATGCGAATGAGAATCCAAAATGCATATGTAAATGAAAAATAAAGGTATAGATATAAGGTACAGCAGAGTTCAATGCTCTGTTCTTGTTCTAATTAATCAAATCATTAAAATGATCATTTAAAATGAAAGGGGGCTATTCATATTTCAAAAGAATTAATTTGGTTTTCAACTATTACTTATGATAATTTTGGATATACATCACCAATCATGAAGCAACTAAGTGTGACACTCACAAAGACCAATCATAAAGCAATGAATTATGACAATCACAAAAACAAATCATGAAAGCATTTAATTTTAAGAGATCACTTCTGCCACTGTGATTTGCCAGAGCAGTTACGATCCCCAGATCCTGGTTTTAAGATGAGGAAAATTACAAAATTTAGGAACTGTATAAAACTATGCTCGATAAGTTTAAATAAAATAATAATTGATCATAAATTATGTTTGATAATGCATTTAAATCAGTATGCACTACGATGACTTCGTTTCAGTTAAAATAGTTTTAGTAATCTAACTATGGTTACTAGTTACCATGCATTTGAGATGTAGCAACTGTAAATGACATTAAAAGCTGCATGGAATTGGATAAATATTTTTAAGGTTGTTGAAAAGTTCATCTCAGAAATAGTTCTGTAAATTAAAGAAGCATTTTGGATTTAATAGAATTTGTTATGATCCTTTTCCGATAAGATTAAGGCTGATCGTCACAGTTTTTATCATTGAATGAAGTTGCGCCTTTTGGCTAATATCATACTACTTTTGTAACTGTTGTGAGTTTTTAACTGTTAGTCATGAGTCTTAGGTTAAGTTTTGTTCGTTTTTAGCCACCCTCCACTAAGCTATTTCTAAAAGTGGCGCAAAATGTGAAAATGAAAAAAAAACCGCAGCTTTGTGAAAAGGAAAAACGACTCAATTTTTTAATTTCTTTAAAGTTACTCCAAAGTTGTATTGTTTGGTCTTTTAAAGGCATACGAAAAATGCTTAGTTTTCCACAATTACAAAACTGTGCAATCTCGCCAAAGTGGTGATTTTTTGTTTTTTAAGCATACGAAAACTGTTTAAATTTTTAACCTACTTGTCTTGAAGCCCATTGAAGTAAATTTTTTTAAGCGGAATAGTGTACTTAGTTTCAATTTAAAGCTTTGTTCCGAGTTTAAGTCTCTAAAACTTTGTCGCTTTTTTATTTTTCCTTTTGCAAAAGATCTTTGAAGAACACTCTTACATTTGGTAGAAAATAACATACGTTAGGTGCCTAATTTTGTGTGGTGTTATTTTAGTTTTAAATGGCTGTTGTAAAACATTGAATCGTTTTTCAAGGATATCAAACAAATGCTTTTAATGCTGTAAAAGATGCTGTAAAAAATGCTTTTAATGCTGTAAATGCTTTTAATGCTGTAGCTACCCAAAGAACAGGTAGGTACTTTATTAAAAATTGGCAAACATCCCTGAGGATGATCCAAAGACATGTCATCGCAATTTTGATCCTCTTCAGAGGGGATGGCTCCCCTGCTTTGGTAGCCCGACAACCCCCAAAGAACACACATACCCATTTTATGTCTTAATGATTTAAGTCACATGATTATGCCTAGTCACGTGGCTGTGCTTAGCAGGTTAACGTTCACATTTAATTGGATATCTGAAAGCGATATTCAGCGTGTTTTTAAATCTTGATTGGCTTCTGAATCGTGGCGTAACTGTATGCCACGATGACGTCGTTTGTAGGTATCCGATTGTGGTTGCCAGAATAAAAAACCACAATATTAGGACAATTGATTAAATGATAACAATCAAGTGTTATATATCTCGATTCATTTATTCTACCGTTCAGAAACTTCGCCAATATGCTTACTTGTTTTTCAAATTTTGACAGTTGTCCATTTACACCAAAAACAATTGTTAATTTAGGGAAGAAATAAACTTAAGCCTTTATCTTTCTAAACTGGAAAAGACTTCTTCTAAGAAATTTTTTTTCTCATTGATTTTGTCCTTTCCCTCCTTTAAGCATTTTAAGTTATAGTGAAATTTATTAAAAAAGCGGGGAAAAAAATCGTGAACTTCTTATTTCATACATCGAATACATTTTATACTATTTAAACTACAAAATTTCTTCTTAGTAGTTATTTCTTCGTTGTAGTTTTCTGTTGCATCAAAGCTAATTTATTTTTAAAAAAATAATATTATTTATTATAAAAAAAAGGCTTTTTACATTTAAGGGCTTTAGTTTTTAAATTAATAAGCATTTGCATTAACACCATATATATATACACACACAAGGGCCCACGCTAAACATTCGCCATCTCACCTAATGTGATAAAATCGTAAATTTTGTGAATGATTTTTTACACTGGTTGAAAAAAAATATATATATTTAACTGGATCTTCGAAATTTCGGTCAAAATGAATTTTTATGAACAAATCAGTGTTTTTTATTGGATTACAGTAGTTTTCAGTAGATGCGCCGCATAACCGGCTAGAATTGGGTTAAATAATATAGTTTTCTGTGGGAAAAAAATTTAATCTTGAAATATTGTCAAGATTAGCATTTGGCGGAGACTCGAAAATTGGCGAATACGTTTGATATTTAGCTAAAAATTTGAATTCCTTAGCTCTGGCCATATATATATATCAGTCAAACCTCGATATAAGGTCACCCTAAGGGACATCGCAAAAGTGACCTTATAAGCGGGGTGACCTTTTAACGGATTCAAGTCAATAAATTTTAACAGAATCAGTAAAGAAAGTTAGATTTTTCAAAACATTTTTTTATTTAAAATAAAGTTGCTTACAAATTTCCTCAAAGTGTACATACATACATTACATCTTACCTTATTTAAAATAAATCATTTATGCAGGACTGTCTCGTTTTTGGTTTCATTTTTCGAACAATGTTTTCTAGATTTTGTAACTTCTCAAAATGTTCCTCAGCTCCCTTATGGTTTGTAAAAAAAATTTCGTATGACATTTATTGCATTGAAGGCTTCCGCTTGGGTTACAGTCTCAGGATTAATGTGATTGTCCTCACTGTGAAACAATTTCAGAAATGGTAGCTTGTTCGTTGGTTGCAACATTTTCATAGAACTCGAGAGGGGTAATTTCCTTGTAAAGAAGTTAAATAGGCTTTTGTTAGAAAAGTGCTCCCCTCGCCTCATATAAAAATGACCTTATAAGCGATAACGATTTTTAAAACTTCACCATATATTCGTCTTTACAAATATTTTTTTTAAAACTGTAATGGCCAATTAATAAGGATAGTTTAAAAACGAGAACATTAGAGAATTGACATTGTAAAACAAGCCTATCATTCTAAAACAAGCCGTGAATTACCAACAACAGCACGCCATAATGGTAAGTCCTTGACTAGTAAAGTGTAATCCAGAATTTGTCCGCTAGAAAATATATATGAGAGAATGGGGTGTTAAAACCAGATAGGTAATATATATATACTATATATAATTTGCTTTGAAATTGAAAAAAAAAAGATTAAAAACTGCTTCTTTTTTCTTCGATGTAAAATAATAAAAATATATATATATACTTATAACATATTTTATATTTTAAAAGAAAGAATAAAGCCTTAAATTTTCTTTAATTAAAAATTATTTTTTGGGTGGGTTAATTAACAAATTTTAACGCTGTAAAAATATCATGCTGTAGAAGTTTTTGAAACGCTGATTATCACAAAATATAGTTTTTTTTAATTATTTTTTTATCAAAGATAATTTCAAACAAACATTTTAAGATAAAAAGTTTAAGTATAGGATTCTAAAGGAAAAAGAATACTTTAAGCACGTGACTTATGATGTCAATATAAGTCAAGATTTTTATAAAACGTAAAGAATACATCCAACTCTCTTTCAGAATCTTTTTAGCCTTTTGCTAAGTTTAAAAATCTCTTCACGCAAAAGATTTTCCTAAAAGAGAGAAAAATACTCGAATTCTCTTTCATTTTATGTAGTTGATTTTCAGGTTCTTTTGCTTTTCATTTGATTCTTTCATTTTCCTTATAAGACTTCCAGGAAGCAGGAGCGCACTTGTACATAAACCCTTTATAAGGTCTCATTTCTTGATTAATATTGTGTTAAATTAATCTTAGGGTCAAAATTGATTTATGAAAGAAAATTAACTTAGCTTATTACCTAAAATTATTTTAATATTCAGGGCTATTTTTGTACGTGGGATTTTCAACATTTTATCTATTGTAAAGATTTGGTTATGAGCTTGAACTTTTCTGTGAGAGTAAATAACCAAATTTAAAAATTCTGTCTTTATAACTACAAATATCATAAGAAATGATAAAAATGAAATAATGCACAGGAAAAAATTGCTTCCCGGTGTTAGCCTCTCTTCTTAATCCCACGCAAATCTTTACTGTTTCTCAAATTTATGTAAACGCAAAACCCTTCATTAGTATTTGCTTTTAATTTTATTTTATTCTTATTTTTTTCTTTTTGCGCATCTTTAAAGTTAGCAGATAGCTGCACAAATCATATAGGTGGGGAAATAGTCTCTCAAGGCTTTTTAAAAATTAATGCACTTGCTGGGAAGTATACTTCCCGAGACCTTATATAAATATTTAATTGGATTCCTGCAAGTATCTTCATCCTAAGTAAATCCTGGCATTTGTCGATTCAGAAGCTAATCAGGTTCAACACACACGCGTGACGTCGCTTACAGGTATCTGATTAAATCTGATTTAAATCATATGGTTAGGCCTAATCACTTATTTTCGAGTTGCAAGACATGCATCCATGTTCCTCCTCACCCCGAATCGGAGCATAGAGCTTCTATCGTAGCTCTTCATCTCACTCTAGTTGCGGCCATATATTTTGTCTCTCTCCATGTCTTTCCTATAGTTTTCAATTCGTTTACAATCGTCCTGCTCCAAGTATTTTTAGGGCTTCCTGTTTTTCTATTGCCCTGAGAGTTCCAATAAAAAACGTGTTTTACTTTTAAATTTTTCAGGTTTACGTAGAACACATAACTAATCCAATTCCATTTACGTATTTAATTTCCTGTTCAATCGGTTTCTGTTTTGCTTTTCTAAGGATTTCTGCTTTACAAATTTTATGGAACCACTTTGTACGTAAGAGTTTTCTACAGCTGTTGTTAATAAATACTTTAAGTTTTTTTTTATTGCAGTGCTATGTCTCAGATCTATAGAGTAGGACAAATTTAACATTATTATAAAAAATTATAATTTTTTAAAAAAAATTTCAGAATTTATTGAGAATCGCGTAATTGTTTCGGGCTTTGTTTAATCTATTTATTTTCAAGACACGTAAAATTGTTTACCTTCTCTAGTTTGTTGTTTTCTAAGAATATGTCATTCAGGATTAATTTTAAAATTTTTTCTTTAATTTCGGTTGAGGATAAGCTCCATTTTCTTTGTTTCTGCGTTTAAAATGTTTGTTTGTTTATATGTCTTGAAGGGTATTGGTCAGTAAACGTAAGTCGTCTGCAAAATCAAGATCAGAAAGATATTCAACCATCTTATACCCATTTTATTCTCTGATACTCTCTTCATAATTTAGTGCAGTAAATAGCAATTAAAAAAATTGTTGGAGAAAGTATACAGCCCTATCCGAATCAACGTTGAAGCAGGGCTCGAAAAAACTCAGAAATTTTACCCGTCCCCGAGGACGCCTTGTCCAACAATGCACCCGTCCTCCGTTGAAACTAACCCGTCGCTTTTAAATAAATAAAAATATAATTTTCTCCTATTTATTACAAACATTTATATAAATTGCACAATGAATTAGTAGTTACTAGGATTATATTATACAGTAATAAAAGAAATACTATGTTACTAATAGTACCCTAGTATTTTTTTTGTGAAATAATTTAAATGACAAGGGTCAAGTTATCTGGAATGTCAAGTTATCCGAGGGTACTGCGTTTTTTAAATGAATCAAATATGTCGTTTGCCAGTTGCACAATCAAGCCAATGATTTACAGGGGTTTCTGAACAGAAATCTGAAAGGGGTTTTCCATTTAGGTAGATGTTCATAATTGCTTTTAAAGCTTCTTGTTTAAGACCAGTACGTATTGTGTTTTTTTGTAAGTTTATTGCTGCAAAGCCCCTTTCAACCGCTGCAGTACTCCCTGACAGAGAAAACATCAATATATGCGCAGTATGTTGCTGTATTGTGGGTCATTTTGCTGCCTTGTAACTTACAAGGCTTTTGTAAGACAACAAAAATTGAAAATGTATCACGAACATTAACGGGAAAATGGCCGTCATCGCGGACGTCGGATTCGAGAAATTCGTTGTCCGCGGAGAATTTTTGACCGTCGAGGACGGGCGGACGGGCTGTTTTTCGAGCCCTGCGTTGAAGGATTCTGATTGTTGTCCGTCACGAAAAACTCGCATATTGTAATTTATATATTTCAAATAATGTTTACAAAACTAAAATAATAAAAATCAAGATTAGAAAGATATTCAACAAGTTGCCATCTCGCATAAATTTTATTCTCTGACATTCCCTTCATAATCCAGTAAATAGCAATTAAAAAGATTGTTGGAGAAAGCATCAAACCCTGTCCAACACTCGAATCAAACTTGAAGGATTCTGATTGTTGACCGGCTTGGATAACTCATATATTGTAATTTTTATATACATTTCAAATAATGTTTACAAAACATTCGGAATTTTCATAGTACTTCAACAGCTTCCAGAGTGTTTATCCGTGTAAACTTTTGAATAAGACTTTTCAAAATCTATGAAATTTTATTATATTGTTGATTGGCATTCTATAGATTGTTCTACTATAATCCTTAATGTCGCAATGTGGTAGACATATGATCTATTATCTCTGAAACCTGTTTGCTCTGGTCACAGACTTTTGTCAATTGCATTTTCCAGAAATTATCTTTAGAGGTAGTTTTCAATCGTAAACAAAACATCTAGTGAGCAAAGTTATCCAGATTGTATGGGTACCTTTTAACCACCGGATTTTGAGTTTTGACTGAAAATGGAAGAAACGAAAATATGTTTTAACGCCACAAATCATCGTTAATCACGATCGCAACGCTCGAACGCGCCATCTGGGGAGAAGACCAGTTCCATGTCCTAACCCTTCCCCCTTCTCTTTCCTCCTCAGTTGAATAGGAATGTACTGCGATATTTTCCTTTTCTTAATATTCTTTGTATTTAACTGTTAAAAATATTTTTTGAAATTTCCACGACGCTTTATTTAGAACTATGTTAAATATAGTTTTCAGTTCCAAATATTTCCCAGCTTAAAAGTTTTTAATCTATATAAAAATCAAGAGAGAAACTAACGTACTTCCTTTGCTTATGACTCTTCATACCCTAATGGTGAAAGTATGCGAAGTGTTGCTATAGGAAGAGAGCTCTGCTCTACGCCACCTGGAGCCCATTTCGATAGCCAATAATCCCAGAACCAAGTCTGGAAATTATTTTCTTTTACCCACTAATGGAGAGTATGTGAATTTTGTGACGGAAGTTCAAAACTGGGCTAAGTAACCCCAGTTGATGGCACTCAGAGTTTGACGTTAGTAATGTGACAAAAAATTTAATCGGTTCTGATATTCCGGAACGAGGCTGTACTAAATCGTTACTTTTGGGTGTTTTTTAAAAGCTGATACTGATAATTTACACCAAACATTGGAGCCAGTTGTTGTTTGAACATTCGTAAAAATGTTAAAAGATTACTTGATTTAAAAATAAAAAAAAACGAATTAAATTCATTTGTCTTAACTAATTTATTTGTCCGGGATAGTCTTGTTGGCAGGACGATGGACTCACGCTCGTGAGAACGGGGGTACGAATCCAGCCTGTCGAAGACTCCTCGAGTAGTAAATGATGACTGGTGCACGTTAAACCTGTCGGATCACAAAAACCTCCATGTTCTCATAGCAAATTATACCTCTAGGGCAGTGTTTCCCAAACTTATGACTTTTGCGTACCCTTTCTTTCTAAATGTTTCGTAAAGCTGTGTGTACCACTAATAAAAAATTTATGTATTTTTTACTATAAAAAATTGCACAAAAGTTAAAAATCACAACTGGTTGTTGACACCACTAATTATTAATTGTTAACTCTGCAAAAAATAACCAATAGAAAAATACGTAATTGTAAATTTTCATGGCTAGCTATGTTTTTAAATAAAAGTTTTTGAAATTTTCGCTTGTTGCAAGATATTTCGCATAAAAACGCGTACCCCCGCTAAACTGTTCCCGTCTCCCCGGGGGTGCGCGTACCACAATTTGGGAAACACTGCTCTAGGGGTACTGAATTGGAGATTGATCATTCTCTTATTCAGATTAAAATTACGATCTGTGGATGTATGGATGGGTTCGAATTCTTGGCCATAGATGGCTCCACTGAAAACAAGAACAATCGCACTCCTTGTCTTAATGGCCTACGACGAAAACAACGAATTTATTACTATTTCACATTTTTATTAAATTTTCAGATTTAATATAGAAGTTAGCTGTGAAGTTAAAAAATATAGAAAATACGGAAAACAATTATAATTCTACTTTAAATACACCAATCAAATTCTAAATTTCTCAATGTATGTTTTGTATAAATTTTTATTTTGATGAAAAAGTGACAAAATATTTTTGGTGTAGCGTTGGAAAATATTTTATATTAAAATGAAAAGTTTGTTTTCTAAACATTTGAATTCGACACAAAATCTAGTTTATATAACAAAAAGAGAAGGAAAGAATATCTCTGCTCTTCTATGTAAATGAAAACCGATCCAACTTTTCAGTTTATTTTCAAACAGCATCGTCAGAGTCAGAACTGTTCGGAGCGGATTCTGAAAGCTCTATGTTGGAGAACTGATTCATTGTGATAAAAATACAAAATAAGAATAAATCAAAATGTGAAGAAAAATCGTCTGGAACTGTAAATAAAAGCTTGTTTAGAAATGGCAGACAGTTCGGGTCGTTCATAAAATCACTCCACCAATTTGAACTCAAGAGATGACGATTTTTTGAAGCCCTCAACTCCTCAAAAATACAAAATTACTTATTATTTTACAAGATAAGTTTGCGCAAAATTTGAAAGCTATTTTTAATTCGTTTCTTATGATAAAAATTAAAAAGTAGAATAACAGTAAAAGTTTGAAAAATAAATAAAAATAAAAACAAGGATTAAGATCTTTAGGGATTGGTTTATTATTTTAAAATGATATTTTCATGAGGAATACTTTGTTGGAAAAATTATGTTAATTACAATTCCCCATTGTAGAATAATTTATTATTAATAAATGCCTTACATAAAATTTCGTTCAATATTAAAAGTTTTAAATTAAAGATTAGAAAATTATTTAGAAAACGCGTTATTCGTAGAATCGCTTGTTTCGAATGAAATTTTCTCTAGAATTACATCATCTTAAAATTAAGTGCCAAAGCATTTATTTATTTTATATACAACCCCGTTATATGTTCCGAAACTAACAGGATGTTGAAAGCGCCAAAGCATTTCCTTCCTTTCAAATCACTGTTTTGCATTTTATTCTTTTTTAGCATTTTAACAAATTTTTTCTTTTCAGATGTTGTTGACATTTGAAAGCGAATGGAAAAAAGAAACACAATAAAGGAAAACAAGCGAATAAAAACGTAGTTTTTATTTTTTTAAAAGAGAAGTGTAAAAGTTAGGAGTTGAAGGCTTTTGTAAATGAATTATTCCGTTTCATTTATTCTTTTGCTATTTTATTATTCTGACTGTACAACCCTTTCTCTAGTATTTATCGAAGAATGCATTTTTTAATGAGAAAGATATGAAAAATAAACTCAATCAATACTTCAGTTTTGCAAAAAGATGAAAACTTCAGCCAAACTAACAAAGAATTTTTTTTTGGCTCTCCCACTAATTTGTAATGAATTTTCTTGTTGAATGCTGGAAGTGACTTGGACATATCTGTCTAAACTTGCCTCTGCATTTTTCTTTGTTACATGATTAATCTCAATTTGTCTTACGGGGCAACTTATTTCTTCTTTTTATTTAGAAGCGTATTTGGGGCTATTTGAGTAAATTAAAAACACATAATTCTAATTAAATCCCACTTCTTCATACGAAGCGACGCCATACTTTCATCCAAATCTAATAAGAAAAAATTTAGCCGTTGGCAGAAGCAAATATTGAAATTTAATTATTAATATCGTCTGCTTTTATTCTCGGAACAAGCTTGTATTAGTTTTATCGAGAAAGTTCCAATCAGAACACAGAAATACGTTAAATTTTTTTTTTGCTAGATTTTTTTTTATTTGATTAAGACAAAATGCTTTCTTCGAAGTAATATTACTGTCATAGTTTTGTTCTCGTATTATATGTCTCTATAATTAACTGTTCGTTTTAAATTTGACATAATATAATTAAATACCTGTCAAACGATCCCATTTAGAAAATGCATCGATTAAAATCTTTCTAATGAAATTCGTCAAACGATTTTTTTCCTTCTAAAATCTTTTGCAAAAATATTTCGATTCTGATGACACGACTTTGCACTTGAGAGGATATTAATCAATATATTTGTTGAAAGATAAGCATGAAGGTAAATTATCAAACAAACTTCTTATATTCTTTATCGTGTTGTGTCATTAAAGTTTGAAAAATGATTAATCGATACAGTTTTAACTCCCTGTTTTAAGCATTTTGAGATTATCTGAAAAAGACGAATATTTAATTTTTTATTTTTGAATAAATTTTCTAACACGTTAGCAATACATTTTTTCCCGATTAAAAAAAACTCAATGAAAGGCGTATTTTATTTTAATGTGATGTATTTATAAATATGTTTTATTTCTTTTGTTCATTCTTCATTTTTAATGATATTATTTCATTTCATTTAAGGTGATAAATTTTTTTTGCTTTTGTAGAAATTATTAAGAAGGAAATTCATCATATTCAAAGTTCAAAATATTCACATGTACGATCTAGGCATTATTATTCTAAAATTTATACCTTTTCTCATATATTGAGACTTTTAATGAGAAACTTAACTTTAAATGTTTTAAGCCCCTTTTGTTTCCCCGTAGAGTTTACAATTAGTTCATAGACGAGGTATCTTATTCAAGAAGAATCCTAAAATTAAATTTATGCATTCTTTCTCTTTTTTTGTTTGTTTTTAGAATTACTCGGTAGTATAATTTACGGCGTCAATCTGCCTGCAGCATTATCTTCAAAAATTCAAATTTGCCTAAGACTAAGCTGAGAATATCATTGTAAAATTAAGCTTACTCTAGCATATATTCAGAACAATTTGCAGATATTAAATATAATAAAATTGTATACAAAAATTTTGTATTGTTTAAATTTCATTTGAATTGTATACGATCACACTTAAGTTTTGCCCAAAATGAGGAAAAAAAGATGCTTGCGCTAAGCATAATATTGACATCAAAAATTAACCTATCCTTCCGTTTAAAATAAAATCTTTTGATTTTGAAGTAAGAAATAAACGTAATTGGACACTCGCACTTCAAAGAGAAGAAGATCATAGATACCCACACATGTGACCTATGATGTCAGTGCCAGCTGATAGTTTTTTTTAAATTTCTATTTTATTACCGTCGTTGAATGGCCGCCCCAAATGTTTGGATTTACGACTACTAATGTTCAACTCCGCAGCCTTGTAGTTTTGAACCCAATCCAGAAGACAACGGATCTCCTGGATCGAGTATTGAGAGAAATTTGCCTTCGTGGACGACTTTCTGATGGAACTAACCTATGGAGAAGAAAACCTCGAAAACCTCCCACGGTTAGTTTGACGGCAAGGAAACTCTAACCCATAAACCGTCTACTTCTGAGGATATTTTACGCCAGCACTGTGGTCGGTGCTGGCTGGGTGTGGAATTCGTATCGACCAGCATTCGCTGGGATTCAAATCCCGTAAACCTCATTAGAAGGAGAACGCTCTATCTTCTGAGCCACCATGGCTAGTTGATAGTTTATAAGCAAAATAGCATGTTGAAGTTGAGCTAAGTTTCTCCACATAAGTTAGAACGTTAATTAACGAGAAGTTATTTAAATACAGCTCCTTAATGTATCATCGAATTTGTTGAAATATAATTCTTTCTCTTCAACGTCTTTTACTTAAATTATAGATTTTTTATTTGTTTATTTATTTTATTGTAACCATGGCATATTTTGATTTTGTGTACCTGGCAACTTCAATACATAATTAATTTATTTATGTTCTACATGGCTTTGTGCCTGTCTTTGTGTTAAGTAAAAAATATATAGTGAAAGAATTAAAATTTTTGTGAAAGAATTCTTGACGGGCTTGGCTGACTCGAAATAAAATGAAAACACCAGTTTCTAGCGTAAATAAATGCCACGTTTTAACAACCAATCAGGATCTTGATACTCAGACTACGTCACTTGCGGGTATCCCACTGTAATTTGTGGTGTTATGATTTGTGCTTATTAAGTTTCTTTAAATGAAATTCATTGCCATACGGGCGAATAAAACAATAAGCAAAAATTGAATATTAAATAAGTGTCTTTTGCGGTATCAAATTTAAAAATAAAGGAAAACTGTTCTTTATTTTTTATAAGTGAAGAGGGAAAATTTTTTACCTTTTCGTTTTGTCTTAATTTTTATTTGTTCTTGGTTTTTTTTTCTGCTTGTAATTTTTTTCCACATGTTCTTTTTTCTTTAAATAAAAGAAGAAAAAAAATTGGAAGTGGAAAATGATCTGTAGAAGTTGTAATAATCTGAAATCTGAAGCGCCATCTGCCGAGCTGGAAGGTTTTTGCAGCCGGGATCGCAATTATTCAAAATATCTATTACATGCAAAATTGGTGGTAAATGTCCATATTTCATGAGAAATTATTTTTTTTAAAATTTGTGATAGCTAAGCTTGTTGACTGGATCCACTATCATTCTTTTTCTCAACCTGAACCTGGACAGTTCTGAAGCTGCTTGTTCTAGATTTCTCTTTTGGTTAATGAACTCTATTAAACAACGCGAGTTGGGGACAAGAAATAAGCTCAATAAATCCGAAGTATGCAATTAAATAGAGAGACGATTGCATTTGAATTTATTGTTACTTTTCTTTGTATGGAATCTTTTGAAAAATAATTGAAATTTCTCTTTACGAAAATTGAAGTCATCTATCGATTCTCATAGCTGTTCGTAAGAACGAGTGAACGTTGAAGTGTCATGGTATGAGGTAATTCTTGTATAGTTTGTCTACTGTAAGAACTCCCTCCACCACAAAGTCTGAAGATGTCTGCTGCTATGGGAACAAGAGTGGCGCACTTCAGGGAGGGTAGCTTCTCTTCAACCTAGGACTAACACAATAGACCGAAGAAAAAGATTTCCGGTCTGTAGTTTTTTCACATTGTTGTTCTTAAGAAAGAATGAGCGTTGCTGAAGTTTAATGACATGAAGAGATTTTTTGTACTTTTAATAGCAATAAATTCACAAAAATGCTAGTCAGCTTTTCATCCTTATGATGTTATTTGTAAATTTCCGAAATTTCATGAAGAATTTTACTAGTTTTTTTTTCGGGTTTACTAGTTTTTAATGCGCAATATATTTTTATGTATTTTTTTTAAAAGGTTTTCTTTTCTATCATAAGAAAAAAAAAATCATGTCGCTAAATAAATGCAGTAGAGTTATAAAATATTTTTTTCACATCAATTACATTGCAAATAAATTTAAACATATTCTGCAATATTTTTCATATTAACTACATCGAGATTTTAAAGATCTTGAATTCGAATTTTTGAAATTTAATACGTTTGCAAGACATCTTGTTATTTGTAAAAAAAAGATTGTTGTTAGTGATTGTCCAACATAAAAAATGCAACACAAATAAAAAAAAATAGTATCTGAAAATAAAAATTTCTTTTGCTTCACTGTTGAAATGGAAGAAAGATCGACATGTTTTATTGTTTACATTATCTGTTTGTTACTTGTAGGTTATGGCTGAGTTGTGTTTTGTTAAGTGAACAGTGGAATGTGTATTAATTAGTTTATCTAGTGGTTCCTGTCGTGAGAGATGGGAAATACTGGACTTTCGGTGTTAAGCAACTCTGTGGTGTTGCCATCTATGCGTGAATGAGAGATTCATATTCCGATTGTCCAGGATCACGGAGGACACTGGAAACTCCTCATGTGTTGAAGGAATGGAGGAAATATTATGGCGTCAACACTAGGATTCGAACTCCTGTTCAGCTGTTCATGATATTGGCAGACTATCCCCCTAGGCTGAAGTGTGCAGTTAACTGCGAAGAACTAAGTGACTTCATGGAGTGTTCACCTCACAAGTAAGAGTATTAGGCATCTACTGTTGTATTCGGCATCCGAAGATGGAAAATAAAAATACGAATCAGCAATCCTTATCACGTGTCCTAGCTTCTAGCTTTCGAAGAATGTGCGTTCGATTCTCATTGGTTGCGGGCCTAGTTAGCGTGGATAAAATTTGGGTTGCTTAACCGTATTAGGTGAGTCACTTAACGATTTTTCACGCGGTTAACGGTTTGAATACCATCTTCTTTATACTTATTTGACTATTTTGGTTTAATATGGTATTATAATAATGAGATAAATTGTTATTTAACCAATTTTTTCGAAAAACCCTCTAACAATATAAAAAAAAAGTGTTTTAACGAAGTGTTTAGCAAATAAAAACGCAACACAAATAAAATAGTAATAAAGTAGTACCTAAAAAGTCAAAATATTTGCATAATATTTGAAATAGAGGAAATATCGACATGATTTGTTGTTTGCATTGTTTGTTTGTTTTTGTTAAAAAAGTGTTATGAAAAAATGTCTCCAACACAAATTATAAAGTAGAATCTGAGAATAAAAAAAATTGCTTCATAGTTGAAATGGAGGAAAAATCAATATGATTCGCGTGGTCTAAATATGACACTCTTTGTGAGCTCGCCAACAGGAATGGAAATTGAATAGAACAAGAAAAGGTTCAACCTATAACAAAAAATGGGAGAAATAAATAAATGGAGGAATATATGGAGGACCATGGAAGTCTAGAGGATTGTAGAGGCTGAAGGAGACAAATCAGGACGTAATACATTTCCATGCGCAAGGCAGGAGTGATCATTTAAGAAAGTCCAAGTCAACAGAAATGAAACAAGATTCAAAAATATGAAGCTTTCGTGTCCGAAAGACAAACAAGTAATTCGATTTTTTTCCTCTGTCCAAAATACATATAGTGCTTATTGTGAAAGATATTTAACCTAATTACAAGAAAGAAAATTCGAAGATAAATAGTGTTTAAACTTGTGACCAAATAGTTTTTGATTCAACCATCACTGAAATTTTAAGCATTTATTATCAGAGAGATTCTAACTTAAAATGCGGCAAATTGTTTTGGTATTTATTTCAAAAAATTAATAATAATAAAAAGACTGCAATTTACTTTAGTCATTGTATTACAATAAGCCATTCCTATTGCTATGAGTACTCCCCACAGCTATAGACAACGACAAAGCAAAACTATATTGGAATCGTTGCTGTTCAATTCACAGCATCAATGTGTAAACGTTAGTATTATTAAGTTAACTTCCTAATGCTGTTTTTTTAAAACTATATTTCTATATGACAGCCTTTAATATAGTTTTTTTCTCCATATTTAAACAATTATTTTTCCCTTTTTGCAGTAATTAACAGTCTACTACTTCTTTTAATTCATACAAAAGTTCCATTCAAAAAGAAATAACTAAAAATTTTGGTACTCAATGTTTTTAAGTTTGATCAAAGAATTTAAGTTCAAACACTCGAAGATTTTCTATAATGAAATACAATTGTTGAATTCTATTATGAGAAAGTATAACTCTCCTTCTCTCTTTAACTCTCTCGAGAATTTCTTTCCATTATAGCCACAGTTCCTCAAATTGAGGAAACAGTTTTATCGCTCAATTCTTTACAATTTCATCCTATTCAATTGCAATTGAATGAAAAGGAATTCGAATTCAATATCCGTTTCAATGGTTTCCCTTTTCTTCGCTTGTATTTACTTTTCTAGCGGTCAAATAAAAGAACATTAAAATTAAAAATGTATATAGCAATAAAAACTGTTTGAAAATTGCAAAAAAATGAAACTTAACTTTAAGGCACGATCCTTGGATTCCTATCTATCAATGTAATTTCAAAATAAAATAAAAATCGTTTGGTTTATCTATCAATATATTTCAAAATAAAATAAAAATCGTTTGGCTTTTTTTTTACTTTTGCCAATCTAGAGAAATAAATAAAAGTCATAAATGCTTTCTGTATTTTTTTCATCGGTTATTATTATTTGTAAAAATAGGAACCGAAAAATGTTTTCTGAAAAAAGATCACCGTAATCCTCTTACGATTGAGGGCGTCAGAAACACCATCGAAACTGAAAAATCCTTTTTTCGGAACTCTGCTAAGCCTAACACTTTTTGTTACGTTCCACTCATCTTTTGCAGACAATTTTTTTTTCTTACTTCAATTTCTGCCACACACAAAACATCCGCTCATAGTCAAGAACGTCAGAGGACCAGAAAGCTTAAAAAATCGTTTTTCTAAATTATTTTTCTTTACGTTTCTCGGGGACAATTTAGGATTGAGAATGCTGAAAAGAAAACCTTGAAGCCTGTGGAGGATTTGTGGGTATTTGACCAAAGCAAGTACTTTTTCTCTGAATTCTTTTTATTTCCTCAGAAAAATTTTGTTTAAAAATGATAGTTTCTTTTTGAACGCATTCCACAGGGTATTATACTTGTCACGAAATTCGGATTTCAGAACCCATGATCTTTTTCATCTATTATAACCATCTTTGTCGCTAATAAATTGCTCTCTGGACGTTTGATAGAATAAAACGAAAACTGATAAACTTTGCCATTTTAGAGACAAAATGGCGTGAAATATATTTATTATAATAACTTTACTAAAATAACATATTGTGATATTTATTACATGTGAAATTAAAATACTCAATTAGATTGTATATTTTTTTTTAAAGTTAAGTTAACTCAATCGATCATGACTAAACATAGAATAAAATAATAACGTAGTTTTAACAGCGAAAGCTTAGTAGAATAAAGTTGAGTTGTGTCACTCTTCCCCGAAATTTAGTTGTTACTTGAAGCAAATAACAAAACACGATTTCTAAATGTTTTTTTTTTTATAAGTAATGATTTATTTTTACAAACTGGATTAGAAATAAATTTGTTTCAAATGTTTATGGTACTGTGATGTAGCCTAAATTTATTTTTCCCTTTAAAAAATAGTTTGACGTTAACAAAAGATATATGACTGTTTTTTCCTATTTTTAAGCAATAGGGTAGTTGTTAAATTGTGCGTGTTTTGTATTTTTATTTTGTAAACGTTTCCTTACGTTTTTTTGGATGACTTTTATTTTATTATATTTGTATAAAATTTAATATAAAGCAATAAAGAAGCAACGGGGCTGATAAAATTCATGCCAACTGCATTTTCTCCTAATACTTGCCTTTTCCTGCAGTTTATATTTTATTAGATCAACATTTTTATATTTTTCAAACGAGATGTAAGAATTACTTTTCTGTTCTTGTAAAAGGTTGGTCTAGTAACTCATACATTTTTTAAATAGGAGAACGATGTTTTTTTCATATTCTATTTAGCTAATTGAATTTCTTATAAACTTTAAATAGGAATCGAAAAAATATGTGAATTCCGCTCATAACCTTGAAACAACGAATTAGAAAACTTTATATTTCCTTTAATTATGCTAAACTAGCGTATCATAACGTATCATAATAGCTTTAAGAGCTATAAGTTCTTTTTTAAATTTAAATATGTTGTAAAGTGTAATATTAAAGTGGTTGAAGATGTTTAAGTGCTAAAACTAGGAATCACATTTTTCGGGGGGGGGGGTCTGAAAATTTTATTAGAATTAAGGCACATTCATTACTTATAATAGCGGTTTTGAATGCGAAATAAATAGCAAGATTTTAATAAAAAAATAAATGCTACTTTGGTAAAATTATGTCAACTTTGTTTTCCTGATGCACTAAAAATATCTACGTAACACTAATAGGGCTTTTATTGGAAATCAATCCGTATAATACAGGCAATATATGCAAAAATCGAGATTATGAGCAATATAAATACGTGAACAATAAAAATACACAACAATTAAAATTACCTGATCAATAACGAGAAAAGTAAATATTAAGGATAACAAAATTAAAGTGAACTTTAGTTAAAAGTGTCAGACAAACGGAGACACGAAAGCTCTACATTATGCTTATCGCCAGTTCTTTGCAATTCTTTATGACATGATATGTAAGATCCTGGACACGATAGCAATAGTTTAGCATGCATTTTACCTGCTCTGCAGATTTGACATTCACTTGTTAGAAGGATGCCAATGCTGTTTAGATGTTCTACGAAGCAATCAAGACCTGTTTTAAGTCTGAAATTAGCAACGGATTCCACACAGGATGTATAACTATAGTCTTTTCAATTCTCCTTGATCTTTTTCCAGATTTTTTTTTGGATAGTAATTCTTTCTCTGTTCTGTATGCTATATTAATTTTATTGTGCATGCGCTTCTTTGAAGAACTTGTAGAGAGTGGCGAAGTCAGTTTTTCTTCCTATGTACCTATCTTTGCTAAAGAGTCGGCTTTTTCGTTACCATTTGTACATGCGTGTATAGATGGTAATGAGATTCATTGGATTCATTGAAAAACTAGTATTTGTTTATTATTTTTAAGGGGTTTCGTTGTTTGTTTAATATGTGAGATGATGAGATTCTGTGTGCTATATTAATTTTATAGTACATAAGCTTTTTTAAAGAACTCGTAGAGAGTGGCAAAGTCAGTTTTTCTTCCTATGTACCCATCTTTGCTAAAGAGTCGGCTTTCTCATTACCATTTGTACATGCGTGTATAGATGGTAATGAGATTCATTGGATTCATTGAAATACTAGTATTTGTTTATTATTTTTAAGAGGTTTCATTGTTTGTTTAATATGTGAGATGATGAAACTCTGTGTGCTATATTAATTTTATAGTACATACGCTTCTTTAAAGAACTTGTAGAGAGTGGCAAAGTCAGTTGTTCTTCCTATGTACCCATCTTTGCTGAAGAGTCGGCTTTCTCGTTACCATTTATACCATTTATTATCGATGGTAACGAGATTCATTGAAATACTACTATTTGTTTATTACTTTTAAGGGATTTCATTGCTTGTTTAATATGTGAGATGATTAGATTCTGTGTGCTATATTAATTTCATTGTAAATGCACTTCTTTAAAGAACTTGTAGAGAGTGACAAAGTTAGCTGTTGTTTAATATGTGAGATGACTCAAGATTCGGTCCGGTGGTTCGTCGTAACTGCTTGTATTGTAGCTATTGAGTCTACCAAATTTATGGCCTTAATAAAGAAGTTGATGTTTTCTAAAAGGTTTATCATTGCCAGTTTGAAAAACAAATTTTCAGATCAATTTCTGAACATGAAGTATAATCATGAACTATACAGTAAATTTCGACAACCAAACTTAGTAAGAATAATCATATCGCACAGGAATAGAGGGGTTGGACATGTCTAATTGTTCTAAAAATGGAAGGATTAAAAAGAAGAGGTCGATCATAAAAATGGTTGGACTGCATTAAGAAATATATAAGAACTATGGGAGAGATTTCGAAGTAGAGCCTTCGGCTTCTATGGGAGTATAGAGAAAGCCTGCATTAGACTGTAGTGCTGATGAACAAAAAGAATGTGTTACAGTAACGCCCATACTCACATCGATTTAACCATTTAGGATTAACCATGCTGATCTCGCTCAACATACTCTTCCGTTAAAATTCGTGAGTTCTTTCACAGAGATATCATATATATTTTTCAGTCATCGATATCGGTTTTAATGCCATGCCCTATGGTATCATGATAAAATTACATAATTTCACCACATTTACCGAATTTTATTTCATATTTTAAAATCATATTTTATTGCTCATTTTATCAAATTCATAACCAAAGTGTTGCGGTGAAAATTACCTAGCTTCCCTGTGTTTCCATTGAACCAGAAACCATATTCTGGTAGTCTTGATCTTACTATTTTAGCAGTGTCATAACCCTTTTACGCATTATTTTTATTAAACATTTTTCCTTCATACTTCATACTTTTTTTCATACTAGTAACTCATAAATTTTTTAAATAGGAGAATGGTGTTTTTTCATATTCTTTAGCTAATTGAATTTCTTATAAACTTTAAATAGGAATCGAAAAAATATGTGAACTTGGCTCATAACCTTGAAACAACGAATTAGAAATCTTTATATTTCCTTTAATTATGTTCAACTTGCATATCATAATAGATTTAAGAGCTATAAGTTCTTTTTTTAAATTTAAATATGTTGTAAAGTGTAAAATTAAGATGGTTGAAGATGTTTAAGTGCTAAAATTAAAAATCACATTTTTCGGGAAGTCTGCAAATTTTATTAGAATTAAGGCACATTCATTACTTACAATAACGGTATTGAATGCGAAATAAATAGCAAGCTTTTAATAAAAATTTAATAAAATTTTTTGCATTAATTTAGTTCTAAATAAGGGGAAAATATGATATTTAGCATTTTGAAAATTTATGATTATTAAATACACTGTGAAACACTGGAGTCTTTTACTGCGTTAAAGATAAAATCTTCCAAATACGGTCACTTTGAAACAATAATTTTTCAAATTTGCACTTAATGCAGTTATTTAGATCTAAGAGAAATAGTTATTCATCATTGAAATTTCTTTAATTTACAAATTCAATATATATATATGTANCTGGGGCGTTGCTTTTTAGCTCCCTTCTCTACTTGCCATTGTAAGATCGATGTCTGAAAGAAAGTGCGAAAAAGAGAGTAAGAGAGATGTCAATATGAAATAAAATTTAGAAAATATTTTTTGATTCTCAATATGACGCCGAATAAAATCTAATATTCTCTTACCCGAGTTGGAGCAGCACTCAAAACGCTCCCACAAAAATGTTGAAATATGAATAAAAAATAAATATCAGTCGAGAAAGTTAAAAAATTATGAAATCAAAATTTAAAATTTTAGTAACAAAACTATTTTAAATTTTTCGCCATAGAGAAAGTGAGAAAAGTGCTTTCTTAATATGGCTTTAGAATTTTAAATAGTTTTTTTTATTCATATTTCAATCGCATACATCAAATAAGAGCTTTAATCTAAATTTTTTATTAAAATAAATGTGACTAATTAAAATTACTTAAATTAATTACATTTAAAAGTGCGTTTAATTTACAATTAAATAATTGTAAAAATAATATTTTTATCATAAAATGCTGCGCAACATGGTAATTTCATACGATTACTTAATGTAAAAAATAAAAGCACCTTTAATTTGAAATAATAATCTCAATTAAAGATGTTATAATAACAAAGAATAATATTAAAAAGGAATGATGAAGACATAATTGGCATATACCTTTAAATAAGGGATAAAAAAATAATTTGCAGAAAAATACCATTACGACTATCAATTAATTTACTGCTGATGATAGCCGAATATCTGATCTTTGTATATCAAATACCACATCCAATGAGAATACTTGAAATAGTATGGCAATAATTATAATTTTCTGATATGCAGACATATATTATAACAAGGAAAAAAATCTACGCTAAAAAAGTTAAATTTTAATTTGTGTAAATGGATTCAATTATAATTCTTCCGATTGTTCTTTTTAAAATATTGCGACATAAGTTTGGTTTTGTAATTTTCTTTGTAGATAAATTATTTTTACGCTTCTTATGTATCATAATTTTGAATAAAATTATTAAAATGTACAATATTTTTTCTGTCCTTAATTAATTTTTGTTTAATCAATCTTAACAAAATTTGGATGTTGTTTTAGCTGATGTGTGTTTTAGTTGATTCTTTCGATAATAGATGGCGCGAAAAACCTTTAAAAGTTGCTTTACTGGGAGTTGAGAGTTATTGTAAGAAAACATACTAATGAAGGGACCAAGAGGTCGGTCGATTACTGTTCGTATTGAAATACATTTCAATTATATTTATTTGTATTTTTCTTCTTAACTTATATATTTAACAAAATTATTTCTTTGTATATTTCTTTTCAAATTATACATATCAAGAAAAATGTGCTATGTAGATGTGTCATAACTATAAAATTATTCTTAAATGTTTTTTTTTTTTTATGGGATGAAGATCAATAAATTTTTGAAATTTTTAAAAATTAAACATGAAAAAATAGTAATGATTCCAAAGCGTAATATCTTAAAGAACAAAAAAGTTAATGAAATAAATCTAAAAATCCATCATTTATGTAGTAAAATACTAATTATTGTTATTATTTATATAATTCAGAAACGATTATGAATTCAAAAGTTTATACTTTGATATTAACGAATTTGTTTTATAAAATAAGCATCATTTATGTACTTATTCATGAAACTTAATTTTAGAATTATTATATTAATGACCTATTCTTTCATAACAGAAAATAATACGATGATCAGAGATAATTTAATTTTTTAAAAAGAAATTATCATTTTTAGGCACTTTAACAGTTTTATTTATATATTATACCACTACCAAATTTAAAGCTTTTCATTTTTATTCAAATATATTCCGAGTTTCATTTTTATAAGCATAAGATGGTTTAAATAGTACATTATAAATTATAATTTATATAGTACGTTATAAATTATAAGTACATTATAAAGTTTTTTAAATATAGAACATTTAAAAAAAAATAATGAATAAAGAAAAATCTGCGATAGAATTATCTTTTTACTGACATTTCGCTAAAACATAAAATTCTAGAAGATATTAGGGTTCGTTACACAATTTACTCAATCATAGTATTTAGTGACCCGTAAATTTATTTGTGTAACGATGATTTTTCTTATCGAGATGTCTACTAACTATATATAACCTTCATAACTATATAGGATTTTCTTAACCATTTTATGATATATTATGGAGTTATATTTAATATATTCATTCCACGATGTAGGACAACAAAGTATAGAAAGTATATATTGCTACGTTTACAAAAAATGTAATATAGGAGCTAAAGAAATTAATTATATAAGGATACATAAAGTGTCTGTTGGATTTAAATAAATATTTTACAGCCCCCCCCCAGATATTTACTAGCATTAATCAATATTATTATTATAAAATTAATATTTTGGCCCCTGCTCACTTAACTTTCCATCCTAAATGATTACTACATACACGAAGAAAAAATTCAGATTGCATTTCCGTACTGTTTAGTAATGATATTTCTAGTATAAAAACCATAATTTTTGGTTAATAAAACCAAACTGTATGGTTCTGAAACCGTTTAGTAATGATATTTCTAGTATAAAAACCTTAATTTTTGGTTAATAAAACCAAACTATATGGTTTTGAAACTGTTTAGTTAGCAAATTTTTCGTTCACATGGCAATGGTTTGCTGGAAATTCTGGTTTTGAAAATCATAGTTCCTTTAACCACACATGCCGACCGGCCTGTGTAGGGGTCAGGGAACGGGCCTCACTGCAGAAAGGTCAGGGTTCGAATCTCAATCAAGGCATGGATGTTCTTTCCTTCACTGTACTATCTGTCCTTACTGTGGAAGCAACGTTGGCCCACCTTATATGGTGCCCCTGAAAGATTGACCCTTATGACGAAATCAATCTCGAACAAATCTACCCTTATGACACAGGCCGGCTGGGCATTGGGAAAAAAAACCCCACACATTAAGTTAAAAAATGAAACTGAATGGTAGATTTAACCGAATAAATGGTTTTTATATCATGCTCTAAGGTATGATGATATAGCTTAAATTTTGCAAATTTAGCATACTTCATAACATATAAAACCATATTTTATTAATTTCACCAAAATCATTACAAAACCTCTTTGGTTAACATTACCGAACTATTTGATGTTCCCTTAAAGCTAGAAACACGACAAATTCTGTTAGTTTGGACTATATCTTTTTTCCCAGCATATTTATTTTTTGTTAGTTTACGCACTGAGAAAAAAAGTATAGTGAAAACTACGAAACAACTAGAATAAAGTAGCATTTATCTTGCTTATAGGACATCAAAAAATTTTTGCCGTAGCTCTTCGGTAATGATTTTGGTTAAATCAACTATAAAATATGGTTCTACATTCTTGTGGCAAAATTTAATAATTTTATCACGATTTTTTTGAGCATTGCTTAAAAACTATTTATTCTATTAAGATTATTTTTCAGTTTTGGATTCGATTTTTGATTAAATGTATGGTAATAAGAATTGTAATTTTGAAGATCAGATATTTCGGTAAAAAGTTACCATATGAATGGAAAAATTGCTAAATGAATGGTTTAAGCACCGTAAATTTTGGTTTGATTAACCAGAATTAATTTTTTATTTTACTACAAAAGTCGTTACCGTACAGTATGGTAATTTCACCAAGATTTTTTTCTCCGTGCCATAAACAGATTTTCACATCAAAATTAAAAAAAATCCCCAAATATTTCGAGTCATTAAGTTAACAAATATTTGATTCCACTGAATAATTTAGTTTGCTATATAAACTATTTAAATGTTTTTCGCTTTAGAGAGCATAAAGCAATGTTACAAAAACTAATTCTTAATAACGCTTGGATTCTAAATAATGTTAATCAATTTTGCATTCATTATCTTACGTGAATATGTTGACTGGAAACAATTTTACATGAGAATTTTCAATAAAAGTAAATAAAACTTAATTAGCGTTTACTATTTTAATTATAAAACCGTAGCTAAATTTATTTATTATAAAATATAGCGTAATAAGTTAATATTTATAGGATTACTTTATAATATAACCAAGCACTACTTACGCTTTGTGGCTTTAATTTTGGATAGTAATCAATATCCAAAACGTAATAATAGCAGAGAATAGCACTAAAAAGGGGTGATAATTAAATATTAAAGATAAATGCTATTAATGGGAAAAAATAAGTAATTTACATTCATAATTTTTATTAGTTTTATGCTAAGTCAAACGAATGTGTCTAGATCATCTTTGTTTATTAAATATCATTTAATATTTTATGTTCAATGAAAATGCACGGAACGGTCAAACGAAAATTATCTTTATGACCTCTAGAAGCAAGGGGGTCTAAATTTTTTCGAAATTGTGAGCTCTTTTTGTGCATGTTGAGTATCGATTAAGTAACGAATTCACAAATATCCCATTGTTTATTGTTGTAGACTTCGTATTGGTTGAAAAAACATCATGTTCTTCAACTAATAGAGTATTAGTGATAGAAGCAATTAGTAGAAAAAACAGGAGAAATATATTGATCAATGTGTTTAGACTTTCTATGACTTATTCTCCAAATTTTCTAATTTAAATTATTTACAGGAGTTCAGCATAAGCATAGATATTATTTAAATACCAACTCATTTCTGGAACAATTCTTCAAATTTTTGCAACTTAATTTTTTTTAACTGCTAAAATTTGCAGAAAAGAGAACGTCTTGCGGGCACGATAAAGCACGTTAATGACTTAAAACTACTTTAGATAGGCAGTCAAATATAAACCTACCTTTTAAAACCATGCAAGCTAAGAGAAATTGAAAAATGAGAAGTATTTTGTAAATTAAAAAACAGAAGTTGAATTTATTGGATTTTATAAAAGGAAGTTATTTTGACCAAAGTTTAAAATATTTATTAATATCTAAGTGCTATAACCATCGTTGAACAGCAGAACAAAAAAAAATTGTTTAATTGTTACTAATGTGCAGCTCCGTAGTCTTGTAATTTTGAAAAAAATCCAAAATACAAAGGAACTCCTGTTTTAAGTATTGGATGAAATTTGCCTTCGTGGAGGAGGGTTTGATGGAACTAACCCACATTTCCGTTATATGGTGAGGAATACAATTAAAGCCTCCCACGGTTAGCCTAACGGAAAGGAGACTCTAACCTATGATATGTCTACCACTGAGGATATTTTACGTCAGCGCTATGGTCGGTGCGAGCCGCATGCGGAATTCGTATTGACCAGCCATCGCTGGGATTCGAACCTGTTTCCGCTTCATTGGAAGGTGAACGCTCTATCCCCTAAGCCACTCACTTAGGGGAAGCACACGTAAACCCACTCTATCTAAATGTAACGATCAATTTAAGCAACATAGTATACTCAAATCAATCACTAAATTTTAGCTTAAAAGGTTCATTTGAAGTTGAATTATCTTACACGCCAAAAGAAAAAAAAATTGACTTGAAAAAAAATTAGATTTAAAGAAAAAACTTTAAACAAAATACTTAAATTTGCAGGCGATTCCAGTTGAGAAAATGGATGTATTTCCTGTTTTCAGTAAGTAGGTTTCAGTATTTTTGCTGCAATTTTAGAAGTCTTTTTCATATTATCCTAAGCTTGGTGACAAATTGCTCAGAATAATAGTTGATAACTTGTATTATTTACGAAGAAAAAAAATCGAACCCCTTAAAGGAAAAAAAAAGAATAAAAGCACACGTAAACACTAAGTATTCGAAAAAAAAATTAATACTGCAAAACATAGGGACTTAATGTTCAAATTTGAAAGCTTGAAAAAATATTTTGCGTAAAATATATTTTTTTCTATGTGAAAATAAACAAAGTCTCAATTTTAAAATTTTCATGCATGATTTCTCAAGAAAGATTCTATGAATTAATTCGAAAACTTTCTCATATATTTATAGTAATTCCGTTGAAAAATTTATTATCAGTACTCAAAAAATTGTAAATAATTTCTATTCTACTATTGTAAATAATTTTTGCAAAAAATTAAAGCTATTATTTTAAATTATAGATTTCGTAAATTAGAGATTTTTCTTAAAATGTAGTGTATTTTTAATATTAAAAATAATTTTTAGCTTTTAAATATGACATACAAAATTATAAATTTGCATAATTAAAATTTGTAAACAAATTTAAAAATAAAATATTAATCATCATCAAACTTTAATTTTAAATATCTGCTTTTGTTTTTTTAAAACGATATCTATTTAAATTTAAGAAATTGCGATGATTTTAAATTTTTTTTGTGCAGATGCTCTGTTTTTCTTTCTCATTTTTAAATGTCCCTAGACTCTCTAAAGACACTGCGATAAGTTAAATTCTACTTTACTTGTTTCAATTAGTTTTTGATCTTACATGTTGACTTTACAGTAAATTTAAAACATAAGAAAACGTATCATAAGAAAAAATATATAAATAACATGATTTAACGTAGACTTTAATTAAGTGAGATATATTTAAAACTTTGTTTAGTTAAAGAAATGTTGAGATGTATAGAGGAGATAAGAAGAAAAAAAACGAGCGTGATAAACGATAATGACTTCAACGTAATGGCTTAAAAATAACATATGGTCTTCAAGATCTTTCTACGATGCATAGAACAAAGGCTCATTTAAAATTTAAATAATGTTTAAAATATATATGTTTTTAGAATGTAAAATAAGTACAGTCTGCAGGATCATAGCGTTGAAATTTTCATTAGGGGCGGTGGCCATCTCTAATTATTAATGTATTTATGAATATGATGTGCAAATATTTATATTCGTCTTTCACATCTTATACAAAATGTTTATTTTCTCTTCAAATATAGCATAATTTATCCGAATTCTTATCTGATAGTCATTTTTTTTTTGATTTTCAGCTTTGTTCGCCATTTTGAAAACGACAATATCAAAGATAGCACACATGTAATGAATTTGTTTCCAATGATTGTTTTATGTGACAAATGTTCTGTTTTACTTCAAATATCTCGTAGCAAATAAGTTTTCTAAACAATGAATATGATGTGCAAATATTTATATTCGTCTTGCACTTCTTATACAAAATGTTGATTTTCTCTTCAAATATAGCATAATTTATCAGAAATCTTTTTCTTATCTGATAGTCATTTTTTTTTGTTGATTTTCAGCTTTGTCCGCCATTTTGAAAACGACAATATCAAAGATATAGCATACATGTAATGAATTTGCTTCCTATGATTATTTTATGTGGCAAATGTTCTGTTTTACTTCAAATATCTCGTAGCAAATACGTTTTCTAAGCAATAAAGTGTAACAATATTTTCTAATTTGCAGTAGCTGAACCTTAAGTAGTTTAATAGTTTAACCTTTTTCACCCCTTAAAACAGAACTCAAACTATAGGATATAATTTATTTGTACCTTTATCACAGCAAAAGAAAGATGTTTCTACTATTTTATTAGAAATGTATAATTATGCATAGAAACTTACTATTATTATTAAAGTTGAATAACGATGACTCTGTAGTTAAAGGAACTGAGCTGTTATAGGGAAGGGTACAGATCGATTGGGTATCAGTTTTATTTTATTTTATAACCGTTGTTGAACAGCTGACCCAATTTTTGGGTTTACGACTACTAATGTTCAACTCCGTAGCCTTGTAATTTTGAACCCAATTTAGAAGACAAGGGAACTCCTGGATCAAGTATTGGGAGAAATTTGCCGTCGTAGAGGACTTTTTGATGGACGAGAACCTTTCAAAGTTAGCCAAACGGCAAGGAGACTCTGACCCATGATTCGTCTACCACTGAGGATATTTCACGTCAGCATTGTGGTCGGTGCAAGCCGGATGCAGAATTCGTATCGACCAGCCATCACCAGGATCAAACCCCGGTTCACCTCATTGGAAGGCAAACTCTTTATCCCCTGAGCCATCGCGGCTCTGGGTACCAGTTTATCTGGAAAGCAAAGGCGTCTTGCATATAAAGCTGGCTACATTGCCAAAATAATGGCCTACAGTCCCTGGCCAAATTATTAGACGCACAATAACATTCTATGTAAAATCTTAACTAACAGGTGATACTATACAGTTTTATTGTTTCAACGCAGCTGAAACCGGATTACAATTGTTAACGTTCATGTATTAATTGGTTAACATTGTAATGCAATACGTTAAAAAGAAATACAAATAGAAAGTATATAAAAAATCTCCTGAATAAAAACCCACTACATGTATGTTTAAAGATAAAAGCATTGCCTATAAACTCGTGCAAAACATGTAATCATTAAAAAACTACAGTCGTCTAATAATTTGGTCTCATTATTATAATATACTAATATAATACCTAATGAAATGAATATTATATATTTATACAGGGTTATTCGTAGTTCCCTCCACCTGTAAACGCCATTTTTCTTTACTACAACTGGCTTCAGTGGTACTTGTTGCTGCCATCTACCGGCAACTGCTTAAGTTAAAACTTGAATACTTTCGGAATAATTTCATAGGCTCTTTTTTGCCATATTCGTCTTCGTTTTTTTACTATAAGCCTTCGAAACCCCGGAGGGAATTATGAATAACCCTGTATTGATAATATTGTATTGATTGATTGATTGGATAAATATATCGTCTAATTTATCCAATCGTCGAATTTATATTATACATCGTCTAATTTTACCAATTGATGCACGAACGTAAACGAGTGCAAACTGGTTTCAGCCACGTGAAAACAATATTGCTGAAGAGTATCACCTGATAATTAAGATTTTACATAGAATCTTATAGTGCGTTTAATAATATGGCCAGAGACTATCTGTCTCGAAATTGTTTGACCTTAGCCTTCATGACTATCTGCCTCACAACAGCTGTTGTGGGAATGCTTTATACTTAATTATAAAAATGGTCAAAATTTTTTACCTTTTGAGGTAAAAAATTTTGACCATTATGAGATTTTTATTGCTTATGAGATTTTTATTCTATAACTCTATATACTTTTATTCTATATATTATGAGATTTTTACTCTATAGATTTTTACTCTAGAAGAGCCTTATGAGATTTTTACTCTATAACTCACTCACACCGCTATGGATATACCATTGCGAGGTAGAAACTCAGTAAATAATTATGTCTGTTGATGCTGTATTGAGTTTTATAAATGCATTTAAAGATGTATTCTCACATGTTTTCCATTAAGAGTAAAATGGATGCTGCCGCCTTGGGTTTTAAAAAATAAACTTTCCTTTCGTAAAATGTTTTAATCTTAATACTAAGCATAAATCACTTAAAAAACAATTGAATATCATATTGGAAGTCCCAAAACGAAAAGAATACAAAACTTTAGAGTACAATTTTTATTTAAAACATTATTAAACGAAGCACTATTTTTTTACATTAATCATTGTGATATTTTTATATCGAGACGCATATTGTTTACATCTGGCATCAAGCCATGACGCTAGCGTTTTTAAGAGCTTCATCACTCTGCATGTAACTTCAAAAAATTTCTTTATTTTTATGTAAAAGTGAGAATAATTTGGCGGCGCCAGCCGGGATTTCTATATTCGACAGCATCTTTCTCTCTCCCAATGAAAATATTGCCCGACGTACTCGATATTATGTAAAAATTCCGATTTAGCATGTATCTTTTACTCTCATTTAGAGTCCCAGATATTAAAATAATAACAAACAACTTATCTTCAAACTCTTCTTTATGACTTGTACCGCCATCTAAATCAAAAATTTCTCAAAAAAGGTATAGAAAAATCTCAGTTTATTAGCTTATTGGACATTAATTATTACAAAAGGAGCGCTGCCTAGTTTGAAAAATCAAAGTTGCGTTTCTTATCAACAAAACTAAAAGAAGAAAAATTGAAATACACACGGAACGCAAACATTCGGAGCAAAAATAACTATAATAGTAGTGATAATTTATTTCAATGAACAAAGTGTCCCTATATTATGTTAACAAAATAAAGATTATTTAATTAAACTCCTCTCAATGTCGGCATTTTCTCTTGATGCACTTTTAAACCAAAAAGGAAAATAAAAAAGCTTCTTGTCATTAAAATTTTATGCCTTATTTTCAAACAAATATTTTCCCTTTGTGCACTGAGTAGTATCGCAAGTTTGACCCTAATTATGAAAGATATTCAAAAGGTTTAGGCTTTTAACCCTCTTCAACAGCATCTCGCATTATATTACATCAAATTAGAATGGATAGTATTCAAAGAGCAAGCTACTTCAAGTTTTCTTTTATAGGATTATGTGTGTTTCCGAATCTGCAGATCCATTAGCGCAAAGTAGAAAAGTTTTTAAAACATTCGCCAAAGCTAATAACCATTTGGCGACACTTCTGTATTAAAAATAATAAGAAGATTATCAATTGTAACACTCAGCTAAGAAGATGTCACTATTTCCATTATGCAAAATCCGTTTAGCATTTGCTCTTTCATATTGAGAGAGAGATTTTTTTCTTTCTCCAGTCAAATCGATAATTGCACGACGCTCTCGTGTCGCGAAAGCTAGCTACTTTGTCTGTCAAAAAAGTCGTAATGAATTTCTTTAATTAGCGAACTTCTTTTTTACCATTATTTCAATTCGAATGAAAAATTCATACAAGTGGTGTGTTGTAAAGAAGGTGTCAACGTGTATTTTTTTTCAAATTTGTCTTATTTTTTTGATACAGATTATTTAATAAAATATGGGAAGAGTTAAAGATGGTTAATTAGATGGTAAGATGCTATTAATTTACTCAAATTTTGTGACATTTTCTTCGTTTTTGCTACACCATTTAATTAATTTTTTATTTTCACTATGTACTTCATCCTTAAAATTTCATTCTACTAAATAAGCCATCTAATTATATGATTTTAAATTTCGTTTTTGTGTTCGTATTTAAATATTTTCAAAACACTTTTAGCTACACTGATGATTCAATGATAAGTTAAAATACTTTTAAATAACGCAAATTTTAAGAAATTTTTTTGGTTTTGGTACACCATTTAATAATTTCTTTCTTTTCACTATGTAATTCGTCCTTATCATTATATTCTACTAAATACGGCATCTAATTATATGATTTTGAATTTCATTTTTGTGTTCGTATTTAAATATTTTCTAAACGCTTATAACTACACTGATGATTCAATGATAAGTTAAAATGTTATTAAATCACTCAAATTTTATGAAATTTTCTTCGGTTTTGCTACACCATTTAATTAATTTTTTATTTTCACTATGTAATTCATCCTTAACATTATATTCTACTAAATACGCTATCTATATATATGATTTTAAATTTCGTTTTTGTGTTCGTATTTAAATATTTTCAGAACGTTTATAAATACACTGATGATTAGATGATAAGTTAAAATGCTATTAAATTACTCAAATTTTATGAAATTTTCCTTCGTTTTTGCTTCACCATTTAATTAATTTTCACTATGTAATTCATCCTTAACATTAGATTCTACTAAATACGCCATCTAATTATATGATTTTAAATTTCGTTTTTGTGTTCGTATTTAAATATTTCCAAAACACTCATAACTACACTGATGATTCAATGATAAGTTAAAATGCTATTAAATTACGCAAATTTTATGCAATTTTCTTCAGTTTTGCAACACTATTTAATAAATTTTTTATTTTCACTATGTAATTCATCCTTAACATTATATTCTACTAAATACGCCATCTAATTATATAATTTGAAATTTCGTTTTTGTGTTCGTATTTAAATATTTTCAAAACACTTATAACTACACTGATGATTTAATGATAAGTTAAAGTGCTATTAAATTACTCAAATTTTAGAATATTTTCTTTGGTGTTTTTACTTTAACGTTTAATATGAAACTTAATATTTTTTTTTGCTATTATAAAATTCATTCTTAATATTTTATAATTCCACTGCAACTACTTAATAGTTTGCACACGATGTAATTATATTATTTATCTTTTTATTGTGTTCTTAATTAAATATTTTCAAAAAACCGGTATCTATTATATAAATTTGTAGAATGGAAATTTCTGAAAACTCAAAAGTCTATTTGCTTCAGTTTTTTTCTTCTCTTAATGTTTCATTGAATGACTGCATATTTAGCTTTCAAGCTACTGTTTCAAATATACTAAATATGAAAGCGTTCTTGATATTTGTCAAACAACGGCATATTATGATTAGATGATAAATAAAAGATCAAAATCGAAGAAAATTTCTTAGAATTACTCAAATTTTATGAAATTTTCTCAGCTTTTTTTCTAAAAAGTTTAATAGAAATTTTCTTTTCTTGCTATATAATTCATTCTTTACATTATATCCTTCTTCTGCAACTACTAAATAGTTTGTACACGATCTAATTATAATATTACACAGTTCCTTTTTGTGTTCTTAATTAAATGTTTTCAAAATACTTCCAACAAGTTTATTTAATTCAAGATAAGACTCTGAATAACAAGCGTAAAATGTTAAAAACAACTTTGAGTATGCTTTATGAAATAAATTAACGACTCTGCCTTCAGACGATAATTGAAATCATCATAAATTTATAAGCATGGAGCCATACTGTGCTATCTTCCATTATGAATTTTTTAACAACACGCAGGGCTTTTGCTAGGGGGAATATGGTTCGAAGTAAACAGAAGCAAATTTCGCACATAATTTTCCAAGAAAAAAGAATACAAATTTCTAGAACTCATAAATCTACTTGTTTTGATTTTTTTCTTCTTTTCCTGACGTTTTATTTAATGACTGTAAATTTGGCTTGCAAGCGTCTGTTTTAAATATACTAAATATGAAAGCGTTTTTAATATTTGTCAAACTACGGTAGATAAAATACCCTTAGTCACGCAAACCTTGGCGAAGTTGGCGATGATTCATAAACTTCTTTTTTGAAATAAAAAGAAGAAGAAAAAAATCCTTTAACTATGTCCTTGACAGTATTTAAGCAACACAAAAGTAAAAAAAGTCTTCAACTTTTTTAATAATTTAATTAGAGTAAAAACATTTAAGAAATTAAGAAAATTAATTTCGAGTTTTATTATAGGGGTAAAGAAAAGAAGAAAAAAAGTTAATTCACGGAATTACGTCTTAAAACTTATAAAATGTAATAATTTTAAGCGCTTACAGCATCTTTCCATTTTTTAAAACTTACTATTTCCCATTCGTTTTAATGTTCTCGGACTTTTAATTAAACTCATAAAGGTTTATTAAATTTGTAAGAAGTTTAATGAATCAAAAGTTGAGGTTATTTTCCAACTCCAGCAATTTCATTTGCATAATTTCATTACTCGTGGTAAAGCTATCAACGAGAACACCATTTCGAATGTTACAAAATTGAATCGTTTTATTAACTCCGTGACGTGATTAAAAGTATCACATTAAAAACTCGATGAGTACAAAATGGCTCTACCTTCCAAAATGGAAATAATTAAAATGCGCCCTACATTATCGAAATCAATGGTTTTATTCTATTTTATATTATTCATTCATTAAGCAAAACTAGCGCATGCCTATGTAGAACTTACATCTAGACTATTTAAAGAATATCATTTGTGTTTCTTAATAAGCAGTGTTGAGCTTATTACGTGCGTAACTATCGAATTATTAAGCAATAGAATGTAATTAATAATGGCAGTAGAATTATAAATAATAGAATAAGTAATATATAGGATATTAATTCAAAGCATAAAATAGATAAATTTTATTTAGCTAGTAAAATAGATGGCATTTATTTAAACAGTTAAAGAAAATAATTTTATGCTAATGATAAAACAAATAAAATTTTACCAAAAACGAAAGAAAAAAATAAATCAATGAAAATGAAGATGCTTATTAATTCTTTTAGCAGACGATAAGAAAAGGAAAAACAATAAACAAACATAAATATTTTGCAAAGGTAAGAAAATAAAGGAAAGTAGAACATATGCAAAAAAATGTACCAGTCACAGTTTAATTTATATGTATTATAGTAAAGCTGCAATTATGTATAATTTAGTATGTATTCATAGGAATGTTGTAAAGTAAAGCATGAGTGCGTATAATTTATAGTACAACCTGCAAAAAAGGTGCCTAAGTGCATATTACGAATGGTTAAGAATTTAAACAATAAAACATATAAAATTTTAGAAAACGATAAATCAAATTAAATTTACGAAAATTATGAAACAAACAGATATTACAGATTAAATTTATGAAAATGATAAAACATGCAAATATAAACAAATTTATACAACTGATAAAATAGATCCTTTTTTTGTAAACTATAAGAGAATGAACGAGGATAAGTAAACATAAATGATTTGCAAACGAGCAAGAATATATGGATATGAAGCGAATGTAACATATAATATCAACAATATAGAATGTTTAACTAATAGTGAAGCTATAAACGAGAGCTTAATATTTCAAATGGATATGGGTTCAAAAAATAAAATAGACGATATTTATTTAAACTATAAAGTAAAAAAATATTCGTATATCGGGAACTTTTGAAGCGAATTGAAGAATTTTTGCACACAATTGTAAAATTTGTTTATTCAAAGATAATTCCATGAAAAATATAACTTTTAGTAAAAATTTATTATTATTTTATTTAATAATGGCCAAAAAAAGTTTTGAATTGTAAGGTATACAATTTTTGCATCATTTTAAGGAATGTAATTTTACATGACGAAATAGAAAATTTTAGCGAAATCAGTCGATGAGAAATCTAATTTTAAAGAAGTCGTATTTTTAAAATTCGATTCTTCATTAACTATACCACTGATTTCCCTCAAATTTTGTATTTTTCAATTTAAAATTACATGCTTTAGAATAATATAAAACTTTTTATCCCTTACTTATCAAAATTATTTCGACTATCGTTAGATAAAATAATAAAAAATAATAAAGATTTCTTGAAAATTTTATTGTGCATGAAATTGCCTTTGAATAAAGGAATTTTATAATTGTGTGCAAAAATAAAATAAAGCAGGGTTTCAGACAGCTTTCAAAATACTCATTTGATGACGTTTTCATTACGTCATNCACTGATTTCCCTCAAACTTTGTATTTTTCAATTTAAAATTACATGCTTTAGAATAATGTAAAACTTTTTATCCCTTACTTATCAAAATTATTTCGACTATCGTTAGATAAAATACTAAAAAATAATAAAGATTTCTTGAAAATTTTATTGTGCATGAAATTGCCTTTGAATAAAGGAATTTTATAATTGTGTGCAAAAATAAAATAAAGCAGGGTTTCAGACAGCTTTCAAAATACTCATTTGATGACGTTTTCATTACGTCATACTAATTCGGTGACGTCATACTAATTTGTTTACGTCATACTAATTTGGTGACGAACATGCCATTCATAATAATATTTGATTTGTAGTTAGTTACCTGATATTAAAAATCAAAAAATTAATTAATTATTAATGATCAATTAATAATATAAAGCTCCCGGAAAAACGTATTTTTGATTAAAATGGAGCTGTAAGTTAGCAAGAATATAACAATGTATTGCGGCGGCAATATTACAGCTAAGTTGCGTTTAAATTGCAACAAAACGTAATGCTAATCGTAGTAGAAAAGTTTTTTTACGTCTTAAATGAAAAGACTAATTAAACTTTTTAAATGATTTTTGGAATTTTGAGGATGGAATTACCTCTTGTATCCGTTGTCCAAATTTCAGGATCCTAGCAATGACACACAAAATGTTGCTTTTACTATATTAGGGATCAATAAATATTTTTAGGGTTAATAAATTAGAACATTTTAATAAGTATAATAATTTAAATCTATACAAAACATTATTGTGATGAATGCATTATTTTGTCCAAATGGTTACTTTTGATTAGCAGCTATCTTTAAGTTTAGCTATAAATGATGCTTTTGATTATAACTTTTTGTTGTAAAAATGGTAATGAAATGAATTTAAAAAATAATTTGAAGAAAATAATATTTTTATCAATTGTATATATGTTGATTTTTATCAATTTTGTAAAAGTAACGTTTTGTAATTTTCTAAGACTCTTTTTTAGAAAGCTGTTGGGAAAACGGAAAAAGTGTTCAAGATTGAAATAGTCTTGTCATCACGCTATAAACGAGATAAATATTCATTAAAGATACTGTTCGCGATATCTACGACTGAGAAAAGAAATTCTGGTAAAATTACCGTACTGTGTGTGGTAAAGAGATTTCTGCTGATAAACAGCATCACTATTCTGGCTAATAAAAGAGAAACATACTATATTTAAGCAATTTATTTGGTAATATTTACGTTCACATGGTAATGGTTTGCCTAAATTTCTAGTTTTTATTACCACACAATTAGTAAAAATGCAAAGCTGAAAAGCAAATTTAACCGTATAAATGGTTTTTATGTCATGCTCTAAGATATCATGATAAAATCACTGAATTTTACCACATTCGCCAAATTTTATCAATAAAATCCTACTTTATTGTTAATTTTACCAAAATCATTACCAAAACGATTTGGTAAAAATACCGGTTTTTTAGTGTTCCTACAGAACCAGAAACTTGGTAAATTTTACCATATTCTGATAGTTTTGACCATATTTTTTTCTTTGGAGTGAAATTAGTGGCTGCACTTTTTTACTTTTTATTCCATTTTACTGTTCTTTTAGCAAGGAGTTTCATTTTGTTTGGAAAAATAAAATTAATTTCAACCTATGATAATTAAAATTAAAATATTATTAAAAATTTATATATTTAGTGTAAACTACTTAATGTTTACCTTATTAAAAATTTGAAAATTGAAGTTTTACCATTCTTTATATATTCTATATTATTATAAAACTTAAGTTTTTATTTTCAAGAAATAAAATAGAACTAAAACTACTTATATGTTATATGCGACGTTTTAACTCATCATTAAGTGTTCTTTAATTATTATATAATTCATAATAATCAAATTTATATTAATCCTTATTCTTCAAAAACATTATTTAGCAGTTTTAATTCATCCCATTCACGAGAATCCCAAGAAAAGAAACTTAAGAATGCATTCTTCTCCTTTTCTTTATAGAAAACTAAAATAAAGGGAAAAAAGGGGGAAAAAGCTGATTCTGAAACTTGCCTTTGAAAATTGTTTTAACGAACAACTTTTCTTCATAGCTAACAAAAAACAAAATTAAATGGCAGTTTCCGAAGATTTATTTTTGGGTTATATTTTTATAGAAAAATAAGGGCTCTCAGAAAATTATTCGTTCTTAATTAATTCAAGTTTAAGATTTAAATTCGTTAAGTATAATAAATGCAAAGAAACACTAGAAGCATATTTTTCTTTTACGTTTATAATCTATTATATTATCTTTTTATGTTTTCAAATTATTTTGTTTAAAAAATTAAACTCAATTTTTGTTTCATTAATTTATTCGAAAACGGTTAAAAATTAATATTAATATTGGTATAAATAGATTTTTCTTGAAGTTAAAGTTTTATTTATTATTTTTTCTATTAAATTCCGTTGATAAAATAATAGCGAAGAAAGGTTTAGCCTTAGTTGCTGCAATTATTTAGAACCTAACGTTTGAAAGGTTTTGCTATAGGCAGGAAATAGCGATAAAGCAGTTGCATCTATCGGTCACATAAAAACAAGGAAAAGTTTAGCAATTTTTGCTACGAATATTTAAAACCTAACATGTGAAATGTTTTACTTTAGACAGGAAATACCGATAAAGCATTGCATTTATTGGTCACATAAAACCAAGGAAAAGGTTGGCTACAGTTGATACGATTATTTAGAACTTAATGTGAGTGAAAGCTTCTGCTGTAGAAAGGAAATTTCGTTAAAACAGTTGCCTTTATTGGTCACATAAAATAAAGGAAAAGTTTAGTAATAGTTGCTATTATTGTGTTGAACTTAAAGTGTTAAAGGTTATATTTTAGATAGTAAAATGACGATGAAACAGTAGCTGACGTTGATTTAAAAATACCAAGGAACATTTTGGAAAAGTGTCGCTATATTTTAAACACTGGTCAGGAAAGGTTTCTGCTCTAAATGGAAAAATCACAAGAAAAAAAAACAGCTTTAGAAACTATTGTTTGTGTTCGAAACTATTAAGGAACACGCTGTATAAAATTACGAGTGCATCATCCGTAAAATCCATTTTGCCGTAAAATTCATTTTTACAGTAAAATTTAATACCATAATTTTTACAGTAATATTTATTTAATAAGAGTGAGTAAGTGATTTTATGGTAGCTATTAGTGAAAATGTTACGGTGCATCAGATTTTTCTTCTGTAACACGAAAAAAAAATAACACTAGTAAAATGTATCAGTAAAAATGGAATTTACGGTAAAAAATACCGGCACTCAGGGTGCCAGTACTTTTTACCGTAATTTGATTCGGAATTTGTATAGTACAATTACATCTTTAAATAGTAAGTGATGAAATAGCTGCTGCTATTGTTATGTACATAAATAACGAAATTTGCAACAGTACTGCTATTAATTAGCAGTACTGTTGCGTATTGTTTGTTATTGTAGCAGTACTAAGAAAGAAAGATTCCTCTAATTAAAAGTAACGAGTAAACTGGTGCTTGTGGTGATCATAAAATAAGAAGAAAACAATTTCGCAACTACACAACTATTGGTTGAAAATTAACTTAAAAAGAAATTTCTCTTTAAAGGAAATATAACAATGGAGCAGTTAGTCATAAAATAACAAGAAAATAGTTTCAACAGGTACTTCTTTTGGCTCAAAACTAACAAATAAGAGTCTTGGAAATAAATAATTTAATTGGAAATAAATGATGAAGCATTTTCTGTTGTTAGTCTGAGAATAATAGACATGCTAATGATCAAAAACTACGAAAAAATATCTTCGTTAAATAGAAAAAAATGACATAAAACTGCTGTTGTTGGTCAATAAATAAGAAAGGAGAATTCCAAATTACGTTTTATATAATATAGATACTTCTGTTTATTGCAAAATTACATGAGGAACAGAGTTGACTTGAAATAAAATTTTAAGTGTTCATAAAGTTGCTGTTATTTATCAGAAAATAACAGGAAATAGTTTAACATCAATTTCTGTGGTCGGTGTAAGAAAAGAAGCGTTTCACAAATAGTTGCTGCTATCGTTGGAAACTAATAGGAATCAGTGGATCAGTTACCTGACTTGGATTATTTGGAACTCGCTCTAGGTTGTTTCGATTATACCATTAGAAAACAGTTTAATCGGTTTTAATCTTAATATGACTTTGTGTTGAATTAAAAATTTTTGAAAACAAACTTTTCATTTCACTACAAAATGCTTTCTAACGCTGCATCGACAGTATTTTTAACTATAACTTTTTCATTAAAATAAAAGTTCATATGAAATATACATTTAGAAATTGAGTACATTATTGGTGCATTTTAGGCAGAACGCTCAAGCAAGATACAGTAAGAATATTCCTGAAGTTTCTAAAAACCGTGAATTGTAGTACATTATTCTTTAAAATTTAGAATTTTTTTTAATTGTAGTTCATTTTTCCACAGAATTATTTAAAATATTGATAAAAGAATTATTATCAAATAAATAACAATAACGTTACGTGAAAAGTGTGAACTTGCTCGCCCGAAAAGTCGATCATTAAATGATTGTTTACTTTTCACAAGTTGAAAGAAGTTAGAGCTCCAAAAGCTCCATATCACTACCACATTCAGCTTCTGTTTAGATGGAAAATGACTATAAAGAGCTGCAGTTGTAGGTCAGATAATAATATTTATTATTTATTAGTATAAAATAACGTACGATTAATGATACAAGTGAATTATAATGAGTCATAATAGTCATATTAATTTCGTTGACATAATTGTACAGAAATGACAAAAAGATCCAGAGGAGAATGACAAGCTTTTGTAACTCACTTTTATTCATTAACGTGTTATAGTTGAAATAATTCCAAAGTTATAAGTTTTCAATTTAAAGAAACTAAGTTCTAGTTAAATGCTTAACTTTAATAAACATTCATTAGTTACCTTTGAGCAAATCATACTCAATCTTACTGAATGCTTAAATGAAATTAGGAATTAACTAATTTGTTACCAAAGTTATACAGTTCTGTTTCCACTTAATTTACAGAGCAACCACTTTTAATTAGTTACGATTTCACTGAAAAAATATCCGCTGTCACTATATTGATTATTCATTCAAATTATTCATTTAAACAGTTGCATTGTCACATATTTTTTTTCATTAATGTGCTATTGATGAAACAATTTATTTATAATTTATAATTTTTTAGATAAAATATATTTCTTACTATATAACATTTAACATTAAATAACTAATTAGTTAACTTTACAAACAACTCTTACTCAATCTAATTAAACACTTAAATAAAATCAAGGAATTAACTAATTTGTTAACAAGGCTAAATTGTTCTCTTCCACTTAGTTCACAGAACAACCATCTTTAATGCTTTAGCGATTCCTTTGAAAAATACCCGTTGTTCGCTGAATTGGATATTCATACGAATTATACATTTTAACAGTTGATTTATAACAGGCTGAAGTGTTATTGTTGAAACAAATCCAAATTTATAATTGTTTAGATAAAATACATTCATTGCTATTTAGCACTTAACATTAAACAGCATTAGTTAGTTAACCTTACACAACTCTTAATCAATCTAATTAAAGATTTAAATGAAATTAGAAATTGACTAATTTGTTACCAAGGCTAAACTGTTTTCTTTCACTTAGTTCACAGAACAACCATCTTTAATGCTTTTGCGAATCCTTTGAAAAATTAACCGCTGTTCGCTGAATTGGATATTCATACGAATTATATATTTTAACAATTGACTTATAACAGACTGAAGTGTTATTGTTGAAACAATTCCAAATTTATAATTGTTTAGATAAAATACATTTATTGCTATTTAACACTTAACATTAAATAGCATTAGTCAGTTAACTTTACACAACTCTTACTCAATCATATTAAACACTTAAATAAAATTAGGAATTAACTAATTTGTTACCAAGGCTAAATTGTTTTCTTCCACTTAGTTCACAGAACAACCATCTTTAATGCTTTTGCGATTCCTTTAAAAAAAAAAAGAAGAAAAAATACCCGATAGTCGCTGATCGGTAAACAACATTTCTTTTATTATGCTACAAAAGGAAAAAGGGAGGTAATGTAGTGGAAGCTTTTTTTACTGCCTTCCCTAAAGAGTTACAGTAAAAGCATTGCTGCGTTTTCTCCGTAATGCCAAGTGGAATAAATTACATCGTAAGCTTTATTTGTTTGATTCAGACGAGAGGTAAAGGAATGGTCCAATATGTAATATCCACCCGTAAATCATCGACGCATATTTACAGGATCTGCCCCGATTGTGTACATAAATAAGATTGTTTTCCGATTAGGTACGGGTGTCGAAAAATATTTTTGGATTAAGATTGGATCGCCAAGCATAAATTGTTGCGTATCTGGAAGACTTATCTTGGCCCATAAAATGGCGCGGTTATGTGTTGGGATTAATATTCCCTCCATCTGTTTTTTTTTTTTTTTTCTTGTTCCAATGAGAAATTGTTTTGGTTTATGTTTGTTGAAACAATGGAGGGGAAGTGGAATTATGAATTGCAATTCTGACACGAAAATGTATGCGTTTTGTTGAAAAATAATTTGTTTATGTTTATTAAAACAAATCAGTCATTAAAGAATATTGCACTTTAAGATCTATTTTTTTCTGAAATGTTTTTTTTAAATATTTTTAAAACGAATAAAAAGAAATTACTGTTATGTTACTGTAGTATTAGATAATCCTTAGAGACCACTTTTTATAATATATTATATTGCCTAAAAGTAAACTGTTAAAAATTCCGGATTAAACTACATTAAAAAGTACCGACCATCAGGGTGCCAGGAGTTTTCACAGTGAAATCCATATTTAATGATACGTGTTACGCAACAAAAAATCTGTTATACGGCAATTTTTATAGTAATAAATACAGTAAAATCAGTGCATCACTTTAATTATATAAATATTATAGAAAAAATTACGGTATAATATTTTACGGTAAATTGGATTTTAAGGATGATGCACTCAAAGTGACGATAATTTATACCGTAATTTGATACGAAATTTTTTACAGTGTACCTCAACAGATTAAAATGATATCCTCAAAAAGCTTATAAGCAGACAAATACCCAAGTTCTCGAATTTTAATATCTTGTGCAGTCCCTCACAGTTCAATGTGCGCGTCCAGAAAATTTCAAACGCATTTTTCTCGAAGCTACAATTTCTTAAGTTGGGTGAACAATTACTCGAACAAATCTTCACCAATTGCCTTCAAATTTCAAACTTTTTAAAGTTTCACAGTTACCTTTTGTTGTATTATTATTTTTTTATACTAGAGTTTTGAATGAAGTGGTGGCAACAAAATCGCGGAACACTGGACATGCGAAAAAAGGTTATCGAAGAGGTTGTGCGTCGCTGTTGTCGATGTGTAGAGAATACAAAATCGCCACTCCTGTAAAATGGGTATTAACTGAGTAACGTAGACGCAGACCGAGTCCTTTCTACTGCTCTAAATGATGTTTACAGAAAGTAATTAGTAGTCTTAGATCAAAATCGAAGTTGCTCTTAGCAAAAATGCATCATTATGTTATGAATGGTTATCTGGATCCTGAGGTGAGAATGTGTAACGGTACGGAACTCTTGCATGATGGGTTAAAGCGTTTAGTGTTGGTCAGATTGAGACTGTGGATTTTTACCTCACAGGTTGACTACCCATACAATACATTGGCTTAAAGAGTGGTCATCTTCCCATAGACCACTCTTTGATTATGTTTTGAAGTGGGGCTATGTGGAGTATACTGAAAGGAAAGTCTCAGCGCGAAGAAAATAGCTTTCCTTTGGGTTAACATCTGATTTTGGGAAATGTTGTAACACTCTCCATACTCACCTTGCATGAGTCCTAGTGACTACCATCTCTTTCTAAAGCTGAAAGAATGCCTTCGAGGCATCGGATTTTCTTGCGTGTCTTCTGAGTAGTGGGGCAATTCCCCTTTCCAAGAATAAAATAAATAAATAACATGAAATTATTAATAGTTTAAATTTTTAAATTATTATTTAATAAATAAATTATAATTTAAAAGGTTTTAATATTTTTGTCATGATTCGCTTCTATATCCATGCCTTTATGTTATAGAGAATATACCAAATGATGAATATACTTATATTGGTAACGTTTTTATACTAATTTTTTCAAAAAAAAAAACAAACAAATGTGTAAAATTTTTAGTTTGCATAAAAATAAATTCAATAAATCCCTTTGCAGTTTAAATTAAAACATTATTTTTCTTATACGTTAGGAAAAATGGAAATTGTGATTATTAATATAATCATGTCGACCTGCAAATCATCGCTTGGGTGTTTTTTTAGTAGACTTAATACTGAATTAAACATATTTAAAAATCTATTTGGAGAGTTTTATTTTAAGAATAATATATAAGATATCTGAAATTAATTATATATTTCGAAAATGTTAAAAAACTGTAAACAAAGCTTTAACTGACCTATTTAATAAAATCATGATGAGCGAAGAGTGGCCTAATGACAGGGGTGAAAGCCTGCTGATAAAACTACCAAAAAAAATGATGTTTTGGCGATATATGACAACTGGAGAGGAATCACTCTGTTAAATGTATGTAGCAAAAATTTCACTAGAATAATGCTGGAAAAAATGAAAAATACAATTGACAAAAGTCTGCGACCAAAGCAATCAGATTTCAGAGATGAAAGAGGACCACACTGCGACATTAAGAATTATAGTCGAACTATTGAATCTATATATTGAATGGCAATCAACAACACATTTGAAATTATAGTCGAACTATTGAATCTATCTATTGAATGACAATCAACAATACATTTGAAATTATAGTCGAACTATTGAATCTATCTATTGAATGGCAATTAACAATACATTTAAAATTATAGTCGAACTATTGAATCTATCTATTGAATGGCAATCAACAATACATTCAAAATTATAGCCGAACTATTGAATCTATCTATTGAATGGCAATCTACAATACATTTAAATTTCATGGATTTTGACATATCTAATTTGACAGTTTACACAGAGAAGCACTCTGGAAGCTGTTGAAATACCATGGAATTCCCGAATAATTTGTGAACATTATTTGAAATATATAAATTACAATATACGAGTTATCCGTGCCGATCAACATTTTGAATCCTCCAAGGTTGATTCGGATGTCAATCAGGGTTGTATACTTCTTCCAACAATCCTTTTAATTGCTATTTACCACATTGAATTATGAAGAAAGTATCAGGGAATAAAATGGGTATAAGATGGTTGAATATCTTTCAGATCTTGATTTTGTAGACGACTTATGTTTACTGACAAACATCCTTCAAGACATGCAGACAAACACAAACATTTTAAACGTAGAGGCATAGAAAATGGGGTTTGTTATCAACCAAAATAAAACTAAAATTTTGAAAATTAATTATCAACAATCAAATGACATGTTCTAAGAAAATAGTGCACTAAAGAAGATAAGCAGTTTTACGTGTCTTGGAAGTATAATTAACAACAAAAGAGGAATCGATGAAGATATACTAAATAGATTAAACAAAGCTCGAAGCAGTTAGCTATTCTCAATAAATTTTGGAAAAACAAAAACATAACAAATTCAACAAAAATTAGAATTTTCAGAATCTGTTCTACTATTAGGATCTGAGACATGGCACTGTAATAAAAATAACCTGAAAAAACTTCAAGCATACAACTGTTTAAGAAGAATCTTGCGTATCAAGTGGTTCCGTAAAACTTGTAATGCAGAAATCCTGAAAAAGCGAAACAGAAACCTATTGATCAGGAAATTAAAAAAGCGTTTTTGGAAATGGGTTGGCCATATTCTACGTAAGCCTGAAAAAATGTAAAGTGAAACAAGTTTTTGATTGGAACCCTCAAGGCAATAGAAAAAGAGGAAGACCTAAAAATACTTGACATAAGACGATTGTAAACGAATTGAAAGACATGGAGCGAAGCAAAATATCTGGCCACAAATAGGGTGAAATAGAAAGCTATGATAGAAGCCCTATGCCCCAATTCGGAGTGAAAAGGAATAGTTATAATTATATTTTGAAATATTCCTTTGAGTTATTTAACAAGCAATTTCATATCTTATACAAATGAACTAACTTAAATATATATCTTTTTTCGTATCGAATGTCTGGCACTGAACTATTGCGACCTGAGTCACGAAGGATGCTGGAAGTGTTGCACATTTAACGTTACAAGGTGGGCACCTGTCAACCTGAGTCACGGAGGCGAGCAACATTGCTCACGCTACACCGCTACAGGTACCCGTTCATAGGGTGGATCACATTCACGCAACAGAAGACAAACACTGTGAGAAACATTCGTGCCCCAAGTATTATTCGAATCCGTGACCATTGGTATCGCAGCTAGGCAACACCTCCTAGAAGAGAGAAAGCCTTCGCACGGGCTACCATAAATGAGAAATCCGATCCTTTAGTAGTCCTAACTTAGTGATATCTTTCTTACATTTAAACACTGCACATTTAAGGCGTAGTGACTGACATCTGTCTGATTCTCCCCCACTTGCAGTTCATGTTCGTTACATCGGACTACTAAATTCATCAGTGCGCAAAGTCTTATGAGTTGTTGAGCTAGGCACCCTGATCGCTCTGCTGGCTTAAATAAATGTATCCAAGTTCTTTATCATGCACGTTAGAAAAAAAAGAGTAAAAAAAAAGTTTTCAAAAAATAAATAACTAACGTTTTTACGAAATGCTAAAAAAAATGCATGTTTAATTAAGGTAAAGAGTAGATAAGCCTTTTAAACAAGATCTAAGGAAACGGAAGGGGGACAAAATTTTCAAGTTCTTACGAAGTGGTGCCGTGCCATTCAATGATAAAAATATAATGTGGATATTAAAGCATTTTTTTCACCATCTTTACAAAACGTTTTTTTTTTAAATAAATAATTTTCACAGCATAACTGTTTTAAAAACATTTTACATGTTGAGTTAAAAATGTAAATAATTATTTAATACCGAACCAAAAAAAAAAAAAATGAATTTAACAGCTCACTAAGAAGCTACACTTCCTCTCAAATACCCAAAATATTTCTAACACCCTCCTAAATGTCTTAACCACCTTAGTTGGGAACCTATGACCTAATTCTCGTATCTGTATTTACGAAAAAAGAAGGTTGCAAAGTATTCCTCAGATATAGTTCGATGGTCGGTTCAATTTAAATGTTAATTCATTAATAATGAATCAGGAATATTTCTACACTTAAACGATAGGCTATGATGTTACTATAATTTGTTCTAATATAAAAAAATGAGCACGTGGTTCTTACGATACTGCATTCCCTTAAAGTTTTCTTCAGAAAAACTGTCATTTCAGTTGGCTAACACGATTTTACTGATTTTATTGATGGAATAAAGAAATAAAGTACAAACTAAATTGGACATAAATTAGCTGAAAATTCTTTTAAAAAATCGTTTTAACTTCCGATTAAAAAAACGTGAGCTATTTCTTTTCAGACGATAATCTAATTGCTGCCATCTAATAAAAAAAAAATTCTTCATTTTTCTCTTCCCAAACCGCTTGTTGACTATGGTTCGAGATTATTTTTCAATCACTTTCACAAAAGGATTTCCACTCTACAATCGAGAGAGATTTCCATAAATCAACGGCCGAGACACACCAATTAGCATTCGATTCGGCAGTCGCCATTAAAGTTCCTGATTGGGCGAAGTTTGAAGTGATCCATTTGTTGATTGGGCGTCGAATTCCATTAGCAACAAGATAGATGAATCACTGTCTCTAGACACAGAAGCTCTCCCTTTCTGGAGAATCTCAATTAAAAATATTATTTGTCTTCTTTTCGGTAGAAGTTCTTTACAATTAGTAGAGAAATATCAGTGAGTGTATAGTTGATGGGATGGAATTTTAGGAAGATTATATTCTAGGCTGCTTTAACTAACAACTATAATTCTTTTTTGGAGAATGTAAATGGTGCTTCACAATCAGTTTCGATCTATATCATCAAAAGTTTGTTCGAAGTTGGTGATAAAAATCTGAAAGTTTTAATTTATTTTGGATGATGCATATTGGAAAATTAGAGCTCATTAGAAAATACACGAGAAATGAAGTCTAATTTTATTCTTTTCAACTCTCTGAAACAGAACACGCATATTTTAATAAAATTCTGTTCATTTATTAAAGTAAAAGCATTGCAGCATAGAAGATGCAAATTTTTTTATTAATGAATTTAAAAATATTCCAATAATTAACAGTTTAATCACTTAGAAGAGATTAAGGCATCATCTTTAAATGCTGCCTATCACTTTCGTGGTCAAAAGTAATTATCATTAAGTCAAAAAGGATTTTTTAAAATAATTTAAATTCTAGATATCAAAAATATTATTTTTCAAAAAAAAATCTAAAGCAATATGTCTTTTTTGCTTATATAGTTTTTTTTCCTCATATATAGTTTTTTTCCCTCGCTTTTATAGATTCTATATCTAGACCCTATAGATTATACAATGATTCTAACATCCCCTACATTCCACAAAAACTAAATTTCATTCGAGTTTATTTTGATGTGGAGATTGCATATTTCAGATAGAAGTTAGAAGTTCAGGTGCAATGACTAATAGAGCATTATCAAAATATAATAAGTAATAGATTGTTGTCATAAAATAAGTAATAGAGCGTTATCAGAAAATTAAATAAGTAATTGAGCGATGCTAGAAAATAAAAAAATTATAGATAGATTTTAATTTTTGGGATGAAAGTTTCAAAAAAATATTTTATTCTGGTCTGCAATAACTAACCACAACCATGACTTTTTTAGATAATGTGTGTGCTGATAACAAAAAAGAAAACAAAATCCCCCTGATCAACTTTTATTCTAATGATCAGATTTTCATGACCTTATTGCTAATTTTAATGGATCAAAGGAAAGATCTCAAATAGGCTATTTAATTGCAGCTGACTGCTAATGAAGTTACAGAATCAAACGCGAAAACATACTTTCTCTGAATAAACATACTTCTCTTTGACGGATTTGGATTTTTGATAAACTAAATATGAGGTATAGGCGCAGTCTGGAAAATATGGCCTTATTTCTCAGGTAGGAGAACGGTTGAAAGTTTGGAGCCTTTATTGTAAATTTAAATTTTTACATATTTCGTCAAGTCTCTGGTAGTTAAGCGAATTAAAAAATTTTGCACACAATTATAAATTTCATCGACCGAAATATAATTCAATGTAAAAAATATTTTTTAATATTTTTTTATTTTATGAGGGCTGAAAATTTTCGAACTTTGAATAAATGAACAAACAAATAATAATGAATGATAACAAATAATAATAACAAACAAATAATAATGAATGATAACAAATAATAATAACAAATAATAATAACAAACAAATAAAAATGAATGATAACAAATAATAATAACAAACAAATAATAACAACTAACAAATAATAATAACAAACAAATAATAATAAATGAAAACAAATAAATGATAACAAAATTTTTACGCCATTTGAAACTTAAGTTCTAAATGACAGAAAACAAAATGTGAACAAAATCGGTCTAATAGTTTCTGAGTCAGAAAGAGAGCTTTATTTATCAACATTCATTTAGCAAGAACAATTTTACCAGCTTTGTTCAAATTTTATATTTTGTTATCTAAAATTGCATGGTTTAAATTGGTTTAAAAATTTATGTATCTTGCAATTCAAAAATTTTTCGAATGAAAGTTTCGCATTTTGACTACTAAATTAACGAAAAAAAATTTTTTTGAAAATTATTTTTCACAAAAAACTATTGTAAGATAAAAGTTTTAACAATTGTGTGAGAAGAGTTTTTGATTTGCTTGGAATTTTTCTAAGACATGGTAAAGTTTTAAAAAAAGAAAATTAGTATTATTAGAGGCCTAGTTTTTTGATCGCGATATTGGGTGTGTATTGGATATATATATATATATATATATATATATATATATATATATATATA
>NC_092213.1:54409582-54424415 GCF_043381705.1 Parasteatoda tepidariorum | reverse complement strand
ACGCTGTGTACACAGCGTGACCCTAAAAAGGAATTGAAAAGTCAATTATTTATGATCATAATTACTAGACATCACTTTAAAAACTTATTTGTAAAACTTTTGTCTAATATGAAATCAAGCTAACATCATGAAAGCAATCACATTTCATGCCGCAAATTAAAATTCAGGTGAGTAAGAGACAGAAAAGCTATCGAAATCTGTGAAATCACTAGTGAAAGATGCGTGGCGAAAATATTAAAACCAGTGTAATTGGACGATGGTGCTTCTAAAACCTTTCAAATGTTCTCTTTTTCTCTAGCAATCAGATAAATTTCGATTTTTTAGTTTAGGTCTTCCCCAGTAGCCATTTGTCAGATTTTTAAAATATTTTTGTTTTTTCTTCATTTTAATATTAATCAGCGACTGCTCACATGTTTATTTTTTCATCTTCAATTTTGACAAATAGTTTAAAAAATGCCTTAAACCCGTTAAGGAACACCTTGCATACAGTTTAGATTTGAAACTCAAACTTGATGTTACATAAAACAAGAATATTTCTATTATCCTATTTTGTAAGTTGTCATTGTTTTGCTATTGAGTTTTCAATTATATAAAAAAAAACTAATTAGAAAGTGAATCAGAGAGCCTAAAACTTTAAAGTAGCAAATAATTAGCAAATTATTTTTCCCTTTTTCGTAGTTTATCTAAATTCAGGTTTGTTTCATTTTTCACTTTATTGTACCAGATAAGGCGGCTAGTATGTATATACTAGACAACTTCACTGCACATGAGTTGTTATAAAATAGGTACATCTCAGACTTTATTTCAGTCTTTGTCGCATATAAATAATGCATTAAAAGTCATTTTTATGGAAAAAACAGGGACGTTGTCTAAAAGCAATGCTTTTTCTCCTTGATTTTAAATTCATATCTTTTAAAAAAATGTGACAGCTCATGTATAACAACAACTTTTCTAGAAGAAGAAATAGAATACAGGAGGAAAAAAATAAAAGAACGGGTAAAAAAAAACACAACACGGAATTTTGAAAACATATCTTTTTCTCGTACTTTTTTCTCCGCATAAGTTAGAAATTCTTTTTTTTTTGTAGTAGAATATTTCAAATGAAAATATTAAAAATTAAATGATGTATAAAATAATGTCACGAGATTCCTATTATATTGGTAGTATTTGCTATAATTTGAAAATTTGATACTTTTAAATTATTCTTCATTAACATATGTTTGAGAGGATTAGGAAGTAAATTAAATTAAAATAACTGAAAAATTGGATTTTTTGATGGTAACGTCTAAACCCTATGACATGAACTAAATAAGATTTATACTTTACAATAGTTAGTTTGATTACATAAACAATTTTCAAAATAATGATAGAATTTTTTCGTCTGCAAATGGTGACGTCATTGTAGATTAATAGTGGTATTTGTTCAGTTTTTGATTCTAAAGCCAATCAGGTTCAACATACACGCGTGACGTCGCTTACAGGTATAAATCTGATTTAAATCACAGGCTTAGGCATAATCACTTAATTTCTTTCCAATTGCAAATACCCAATTGAAAAAATTAGTGGATAAAGCTTCTAAAGCAACATAATGAAATTGAGAATACTAGTTTTAAAGATGATGCCTTGCCTTTATTCCTTGCAGTTCCAGTTGGCGAAATTAATATATTCTAAACACTAATTTAAATAGTTCGCGTCATAGCATTTGCACTTACTGCGTTTTGATCTGCTGCCAAAAGAGAGACTTGCTAAGTTAATTCGAAGGCAATTGTTGCCAAATCTTTAACACTCAAAGCTTCTTGCTTGGTACTTTTACTACTTAAATCTGCTAAATTTAAAGACTTGGCAAAATGAATTAATGTTGCATAGTTAAATAGGATTAAAAGCAAGATATTTCCCCTGGTAAATCTCAAATATTTTTCGAAAATGTCCCTCACAATGAACATTTTTCACTTATCTCGGTTGTTGTGTTTTTTATAAGCGGTACTACGTCACGTTGATATTACAGCAGTATTACGTCACTTCATCACGTTTTGATAAGCGGTATAACATCAAATTAAATTTAGAGACTGACATCTTAGTAACTTAATTTCTTAGCTCAGTAGTTAAAAAAAAAGTTTTTATTGTTTGACAAGAAATAAAGACAAACATTTCAAAAGCAACAAAATTATTCATATGCTTCGTACTTCATATTGAAATTATAAGTCCTATTTCATGTCACATTGGTTTCCAGTAACTTACGTATCGTAATAAAACAGTACTAAATATTCTATAGAAAAGTAATTTTATTAAGTTTCAGGAATTTTTTACATAAGCAAATGAATTTAAAATACATTATTTTATGGTTTTTGCCCAACAATTTTTGTCTTATTCACACGATGAAATTTTTTTTACTCTGGAAAATAAATTTATTATTCTTTATCTGTCATATTTCAAACAATTCTTGAATTTATATCATTTGGAAGGACATTAAATAATAAATAGCTATCGAAAATAAATAGCTATCATCTTCCCAATCTTCAGCGAATGTCATTTGCATATGTACTATAAATGGGTACTTGCAACTCGAGAAGAAGTGAAATAATTATGCCTATCCATGTGTTTTTAATCAGATTTAATTGGATACCTGTAAGCGACACCACGTGTGGGTTTCGAACCTGATCGGCTTCTGAATCTACAAATGCCGCGATATACTTGCAATGACGTCACTTGCAGGCATCCAATTGCATTGTTTCATCCGGGAATCAAATAAAGAACTATTTAATGAGAGCGAGAGCTTCGGCCAAATATATTAAGCCTCTTAATGATTTCAGAAATACCTGCATTTTTAGTTAATTGCTTATTTTATTCGTTATACTTACTTAATTAGTTACTTGTTTAGGCAGTTAGTTACTTACCTTGCTAATTACTTTTGTTGTCTGCTAATTTCGTATTTATTTTGAGAGTTAGTTACTTGTCTAAGTAATTTTTGATTCCATCACGTAGTTAATTGCTCATTGAGTTACTTAATTAACTACCTAGATACTAAATTATAGTTAGGAGATTTACATACTGAGTTAGGGACTTAGTTAATTAGTAACTTAATTTCTAAATCAGGATTCTAGTTGATCAGAAATATCAATGATTTCCGAAATATCATCTGCATTTTTAGTTAATTGCTTATTTAATTAGTTACTTACACAATTAGTTACTTGTTTAGGTAGTTAGTTGCTAATTACTTTTTTTTGTCTCTTACTTTCGTATTATTTAGAGAGTTAGTTACTTGTCTAAGTAATTTGTTATTCGTTTACGTAGTTAATTGCTCATTGATTTACTTAATAAATTGCCTAGATACTAAATTACAGTTGATTTCAGTAAATGGTTAGGAGACCTACATACTGAGATAATGACTTAGTTAATTAGTAACTTAATTTCTTAATTAGGCAGCTAGAAGTTTTTATAATTTGACAAGAAATAAAGAATGTAACCTTTCAAGATTCATGCGATGCATCAAAATCATTTCAGATGTATGGAAGTTATAAGTTTTATGTACTTTGTATATGTACTTTGTATAAGTTTTTATTTCGTACCATATTTCTTTCCAGTAACTTACATATTGTAATAAAAGAGCTCTAAGCTTACTAAAGAAAATTAAATTTATTACGTTATAAGATTTTTCTATTCTAGCAAATGAATGTAAAATATTCTATTTTATAGTTTTTGCCCGAAATTTTTTTGCATAATGAACATGAAAAAATTTCACCCTGTGTGGAAATTAATTTGATAATCTTTATCTGTTTTATTTTAAACAATTCATGATTTTGTATCATTTGGAAGGACATTATTATAAAAATCATTAGACGGATCTCGCGTGCAGGAGTGTAACGAAAATAAATAGCGATCATCTTTCCAGCCTTCAGCGAATGTCGTTTGCATATGTTCTATAGTTGCTGGCATTGCAAAAGTTTTATCTTGAAACCAACGCAACGATCTATTTCGTGAGAGCTTCGGCCAAAACATATTAAGCCTTCAAAAGATTTCAGAAATATCGTCTGCATTTTTAGAACCTACTCAAAACAAAAATTGCCTCGCGTGGAAGGTTGTTTCAAGTTACAGTTTGTTTGTTTAAATTGTTAAATGATAAAAATGGAGTGTGATGATATTTTTATTGCTACTTTTTGCTTAATTTTATTGCAAAATGTATTTTTTTTTCGCGAGAGAGTTGCGTGTCAATAAATATTTATTCCATTCTACTGTGTAGACTGAAATGTATTGAATGATTCTGTATGATTATAATAATCGTCAGCTCGAAAACGAGGATGTGATTTGGTAAATTGTTTACCTAGCGTTTTAAGGACTTTCTAAAACCGAATTTATAGTCTATTAACAACAGTTGTTTCAGTGTACACTGAACAAAGATATTTATGAATACAAAAAAACGTTAAGTATTTTAATATTAGAGGTGGAACTGGTTGACACACGCATAGCAAAAAATAAATAAAAAACTTTGGAGCCTAGCATTTTTTTTTATTGAAAATATGAAATTTATCAAGTCAATACTATTTCGCGATTTGAGGTTTGTTTTGGTTAATTGGTTAATTTGAGGTTCGTTTTGGTAAAAATTTGCGATTTACAATTTTAATTATTAAATTCTGAGAAATAAAATTCTCACTTTCGGCGAAAAAGCAAATTGTTGAACTGTATTTATGAAATCTTATGAATTTTTATGAAAGGTTTTGAATGATCATTATCATCAGCTTAAAAATTATAATGTGATTTGAAAAAAAAATTATCAAACCTTTTAAAAACATTATAAATGAAATTTATAGTCTGTTAGTAATAGGTGTTAATAGGCTGAAATGGCTGAGCCATCTATGGAGAAGCTCTGAAAATAGCACCATGAGAATCGTTCTGTTTAAGAGCCCCGAGAGGTCACATCCCAAAGGTAGACCCCCTACTAGATGGCTCAATGGCGTCAAAAATGACCTGAAAATCCTATGTATTAGAAATTGGAAGGGAGTTGCCATGGATAGGAGACACTGGCATTTGTCAGCTGCTGAGGCAGCGAAAGCCTGCAAGTGGCTGTTGCACTGAAGAAGAAGAATAGTTGTTTTAGTATACACAAATAAAAATATTTATGAATGCAGAAAAAAGTTAGGTATTTTAAAGCAAGAAATGGGAATGCTGTTTTTTTTTCTCCAGTGAAATAAAAGATTAACGAGTCGAAATCATTTAATGTAAAATTATACTTTTATAGAAGTCTGTTTTAGTACAAGGTTGCTTTTTACTATTCCACTGAAACTCTTAGAAACAAAATTGTAATTTTTTTAGCGAATCAATAATCCTTGAGCTGTGTTTTTCGATAATCACTTTACCACAAAATCACTTGATTTTTGACAAAAGTTTAAGTATGATAATATCTTCCGCTGTTTAACCCCTTAACGCACAGATTTTTTGAGAAAAAACCCGGCCAGAAATTTTTTTTTATTAATGTAAAAAAATACACACTTTAGAACAAGGTTTCCATTTGTTGCCGCTCCTGGTTCAACTTTTTTTTGGTGGACAATTTTGATATACTGCGCTTTTGCTCCATGGAAAAAGGCTATATTTTATTCTTGAAAAAATAAGTTTTATAGCTTACAATCCTATGTAAATGATAAATATCAATAAAACGATTTTTTTTCCTCAGCTTTCACATTCTTATTTTCAATTTTCGATTATATTCGAGTGTGAAAAAGTATAGCAGCATAAAATACAACGCCGCTCGAATTATCTCGAGTGTGCACAGTTTGGTCTGTTTAGCGCGCTCGAATTAACTCGAGTGTGCACAGTTTGGTCTGTTTAGCGCGCTCGAATTAACTCGAGCGTACAAGTTAGGGGGTTAATGAAGACGTAATATGATAAATTGGTTTTAGATAATTATAAATGGAATTTATAGGATATTAGCAATATTTGTTTTAGAATACTCAAAATAAATATAGAATTAAATTAAGTATTTGAATTCTATATGAGACTGGATTGGTTGATACACGCAAGACAAAATAACTGTAATATTAAACACAAAAATATTTTTATTTGAATTACTCTGGTGAATGTATATATATACTATATGATACTTAATTCAACGTAACCTGTTTTAGCAAGTTCAATAAATGTAATTTTTTTCATTTTATACAGAGTTAAAGTTCGTTTTTTTAGAAATTTCAGTTTTATTTAAAGAATTTCAATAGAACAACCCGATATAACAGTACTCGTTGTTTCAATATTTAAAGTACAGCACGAAAAAATAAACTGAACGGACCTCTTTGATATTAACGCTTCATCTAATGGTGGGATTTTCACGTTTTAGATTTACTCATAATGGTTCGAGGGATGACGTCAAATATGCTATTGATTGAGGGATTGACCCCGAATATGCAAACTAATAAGTGTAAACGATATTTTAAATTGCAAAATCAGACACAAAAACGTACTTTTTTGAAAAAACAAATCTTTTTTTCGATGGATTTGGATTTCTAACCCTCAAAATGTAACGGGTAGCCGCAATCTAGGAAATATGGTCTCCATAATTAGGTCAAGAGAGCGGACCAAAGTTTGGACGTCTTAATGTTAATTTAATTTTTTACGTATTTCGCAATATCTTAGGAATATTTTAATTTAATTGAAAAGATTTTGCACGGTATTATAAAATTCGTTTATTCAAATGTATTTTCATGCAAAAAATAGCTCTTAATAAGCTTTATTTCTTTATTTAATAATAGTCGAAAACAATTTATATTGTAAGGTATAAATTTTTTTACATCATTTTAAAGAATGTCATAGTTACATGACAAAATACAAAATTTGTTCGAAATCGGTCGAATTGTTCCTTAGAAATCGAATTTTAAAAATACAGCTTCGTTTATTTGCACTTCGGTATTTAGCAAAGATAGCTTAAACTTGATTTAACAGTCTTGAATAACTGACGCAAACAACTCACAATAGTTATGAAAAGTGCATGCTATTTCATGCGACGACTGAACCTTCAAAAAGCAGCATAAGGCTCTTGAATGCCAATTTTCAAAATACTCACGAATTGTTCATATACCCCAAAAAAGCTTTTTAATTAGAACAAAAGTAACATTAAAACTTTTTTTTGAGATCCAGGTATTTTTTTCTTTTCCATTTTATAACATATTATATTCTCATGCATTTAAATAGAATTACCACTGAGAAAAAAAATATGGTCAAAACTACCGGAATATGGTAAAATTTACCGTGTTTCTGGCGCTATGGGAACACCAAAAAGCTCGGTAATCTTTGCTGAAGCAATTGAATTGATTTTGGTAAAATTAGCAATAAAATATGGTTTGAAAATATATATAAAATTTGGTTTAGAATATGTTGTGAAAGTTAGTAATTTTATCATGATACCATGCAGTATGGTATAAAAACCACTCATTCGGTTAAGTTTATTTTTCAGTTTTGTATTTTGATATATGATAATAAGAATTATAATTTTGAAAACCGAAATTTGCAGTAAACCGTTATGAATGGAAAAATTTCTAAAGGAATGGTTTAAATACCATGTGTGTGTCGTAGTGAACTGATTGTAAAGACACGGTTCCCAGCAGATCACCGAAGTCAAGCATCACTGGTTGCGGTCAGTGTGCGGGTGGGTGACCACTTGGATCAGCCTGCGTAGGGACCGAGGGTGTGCGGTATTGGTCCTCGTTAAACTGCTCTGCAGTAAAGTGCTCAACATCGCGTGCAGGTCGTTGAGCAACAGAAGCGGGGGTGCCATCCCCTCAGCAGAGGATCAAAATTGTGATGGCATGGCTTCGGATCATTCTCAGGGATGTTTCCCAGACCGTCGCCAATAGCCCATTGTGCAGCTTTAGTGCGACGTAAATGAACTACAATAACAACAAATACCATGTGTACTTGGGTTTTATTAGCCTGAATTATTTCCTTTTTTTTATGTCATTTCTATACAAACGGTAATTTTACCAGAATATTTTCTCCGTGCAATTCATTTTTTCTATTTTACCATTTCAAAATTTTTTAAATAAAATACTTTTATTTTCTTGCTAGAAAAAATAGCAACATATCTCAGAGGAAAAAAATATTTCACCCATGGAAAAAACATTTGATTATGCCTTTGGCTGGAAATAAATAGCAGAAAAGCTAGGAATGGCTTCTCCGAGCTATTATGATTTTATATTACTTTTTCCTAAAGGCAATTCAATAGTTTTTCATCATAAATAGTTCTTTTAAAGAAAGTAGTCATTTTAAAACTCGGAGAAACAAAATTTAACTGGACACGTTGAATGCGAAAAATATCACCCAAAAAGGTTTTCTATGCTAGGAATAGACAAATGTCCAGTTTTTTGTTTGCGTGTCAAAGAAGGACGTCTATTTTGCTTGATTTGCCATATTTCAAGTCGCGAAATGTTGTCATTTTCTGCCTAAAAGTAAAAAAACAAATCATTCTTTAGAATATCAAACCGCATTCGAAATGGAATAAACAGAATATATTTTCGGTTCTGTAGAGTCTAGTGGGCACTGAACCAAAAAAGTAAATAAAACGGAATGGTTCTATCATGATGGATAATGCGTAAGATACAGGGTATTCGGTAATGGCAGCCCCTGATATATATATTTTTCAGAATCTTTGGCAAGGGAGAAATCTAAAAAATTGTATACATTAGAAATTGCAAATTAAGAGGTATCTACCCTCGCCATTTTGGGTTTTGGAAGAAATTTTTGATTTTGGTTTTCTTGTTTTTTTTGTCAGTACTTATTTTTTGATTATTTAATTTTTGATGATATTCGACAGTACAATACTCTTTAAGAAAAGATGGGGATTAGTTTTATTAGAATTAAGGGAAATAACATTTGATAATTTTTAAAACGTTTGTGGATTTTTCCTCAAAACTTTAGTTTATTAGAATTAGTTTTATTAGAATTAAGTTTTATTAGAATTAGGTTTTATTAGAATTAAGATTAGTTTTATCAGAATTAAGTTTTATTAGAATTAAGATTAGTTTTATTAGAATTAAGAGAAATGACATTTGATAATTTTTAAAACATTTGTGGATTTTCTTCAAAAATTTAAAATAATAAATTTATGCAATTTTGAGTCAGTAATGTTGATTTTTTTTAAAAAAAATAGAGAACCCCGAGAAACTAAAGTGGCAAGATGTTTCCTGGTTAATAATTTATTCCCGTCAAATATATATACTAATAGGAAATAACAGTCGACATGTAACCACACCAGTCACATCAGGTCATCCTGATACCCTGGAAATCTTGTTTTACTCATATAAATGCTGTTTTCCTTATTAATGCCATTAGTTCCTCACCACTTCTCCACAACGCGTGGAAATGCATTGTACCCTGGTTTGCCCCTCACGGCTACAGTGGTTTTTCTTGTTCTGATTTTCATCTTTTTTCTCTCTCGGCAACTGTGGATTTTTTTTTGTTTCTAGTTTTTATTTTTTATTGGCAACTTTACGTTTTATATTTCAAATCACTTTGGTATCTTCTCATTCACGCCTGGCAAGTTTTGAAAATAGGCGCCTTTTTTGGGACACCGGTGTCCCATCTGCGTTCAGATAACACTTGAAAGTCATTGATTCTTAAAATAGATTATCCAACCACATATTTTTTTTGTCTCTCGGCAACTGCGGATTTTCTTGTTTTGCTTCTAGTTTTTATTTTTTGTTGGCAACTTTACGTTTTATATTTCAAATCACTTTTGTTTCTTCTCATTCATGTCTGGCAAGTTTTGAAAATAGGCACTTTTTTTGGGACACCGGTGTCCCATCTGCGTTCAGAAAGCATTTGGAAATCATTGATTCTTAAAATAGATTATCCAACCACGTAATAAATATTAATTTTGGAGATATTAATATTTTCCCTTTCAATGGATGTTGAAAGTCAAATTTATCATATTATGTTGGAGAGTAAAATTTTCTTTTTTTTTCTTTCCTCAAATAATTTAGATTCACTTTACCACCACTTTATTAACCTTTTCTCGATTTTGATAAACAGTGAAATAATGGATTTGGGTGCAGACTACAGCCCACTAATTCTTGAATCAAATTTTAATGAAAAATGACATGGGAGAACTGTTCCCCCCCCCCCTTAGGTTTTCCAACACTCTTTTTGAACCAAATTTTAAAATCTTAAAAAAATTCTATTCTTTTATATGGTTTTATGATTTTATATCAAAAAATATTCATCGATGTCTCTTGTATAAAAGATCTTCAGCGATGATTGATTCTAATGAAATATGATATAAATTTCTCCAAAATAGAGTATTTGCAACTCGAAAAGAAGTGATTATGGCTAATCATGTAATTTAAATCAGATTTAATTGGATACCAGTAAACGACGTCACGCGTACGTGTTGAACCTGATTGGCTTCTGAATCTACAAATGCCACAATTTGCCTACGATGACGTCATTTGCAAGTATCCTATTAGGAACTCTTTTCCCCAAACACATTAACTATAAATCTGAGTTAAGAAAAATGAAAAATTTTAACACAGAATATTCCATTCAAACAGTATCTTAACAGTTATATGTAAGTATAGGATAAAATAATAACATGGTAAGTATAGGATAAAATATAGGATAAAATAATAACATGTATACTTTTTATGAAAATTAAGCAGAAATCAGTACATCTCTTACATACATAATTTTTTAAGTTATAACTCATAATGTATTTGTTTAAATTATAGATAATATAAATATCTAACGAAAGAAAAATATATTTAAAAAATTGAAATTTAATAACAAATTATAATTTATTTAAGGCATGGTAATTAATAATATGTTTATGACAGTTAATTTGTGCAGCTGACATTAATTAAATTTGCATAAATACAAGACTTCTTTACGCGTATGAAATCAGTTATGGGTACTAAGTTATTCATTGATGTAACATGTAAACAAACGTACTTAAAAAATATATAAATTACTGTATAAACCGTATCCTAATCATAAAAAATACTTTTTAAAATATAATTTAATTTAATTTGTTTCATATTAAAACTAAAATCATCAGATAAAATCCTTGTTGACTACTTTTAATTGCACCATTAAACTAAATAATTAAGAATTCCTTAATTAAAGTGTTTACTGAAAATTTCAACACTTTCTAATTTAATATTTAAAAGCAATTACAAGCAGCATTTTTCTGCTTACGCTTTTTCAAACTCTCTAGATATTTTAAAAACATTGTCTGAATCACAATACACAATATCTCCTTTGCTTAATTACAAGTTTTCCAAATTATAAGGTCTGAAAAAAAACAAGCATTTTATCTAGATAAGGTTTTTATAAAAAAATGTCCTTCCTTTAACTAGATCACTTAACCTAACTAGTGCCGTAAACTGTAAACATGTAATTTTCAAACTCTTTATTAACTCAGCGAGCGAAACATGTTGTAAAATTAGAAAGCACTGTTTCAGAAATTAGCGTAGGGAATACAGAAATTTCTAGGCGTAATTTGGTGCTTTTATTCTTCATTTAGGCATTCTTGTTCAATTAGGCCATTTAGAGAGAGAAAACGAGCTTTTTCTCAATTTTCATTAAAAAAGGTAAAACATTTTGTTATCTTTTATGCGTTCTTCTTTCCTCATTAGCCCTTATCTGGTTGTTAACGGTGGATGTTTTTAACATGTGGTTGAAGTCTGATATCGATATAATAAATTGATATCGTTTATCAAATGGTAAAATGTATGAATACTAATTAGTTTAAATGCTCGTATCAATGTTTGCTCTTTTGAATGAAAATATTAAATTATTATATAATTATGCTTTTCCTCTTTTTGCCAGATATTGTTGTTTTAATTAAAACTACGCATATTCAAATATAATTTATTCTCGTAATGAAATATACTTAACTTGTAATGTTTTAATAATAAATAAAATTTGAAATATTTTGTAAAATTAAACTCAAATATTTAATGATGCTTTTGTTNGATATCGATATAATAAATTGATATCGTTTATCAAATGGTAAAATGTATGAATACTAATTAGTTTAAATGCTCGTATCAATGTTTGCTCTTTTGAATGAAAATATTAAATTATTATATAATTATCCTTTTCCTCTTTTTGCCAGATATTGTTGTTTTAATTAAAACTACGTATATTCAAATATAATTTATTCTCGTAATGAAATATACTTAGCTTGTAATGTTTCAATAATAAATTAAATTTGAAATATTTTGTAAAATTAAACTCAAATATTTAATGATGCTTTTTGAATGCTTAGATAAGCATTTCTTATTGTTTTTAAAAATATTAAGATAATAAAGAAGTGTGTATCAAGCTTGCTGGTAGTATAAATAATCTGGAAATGCAGACTGCAAAATGTTTTGTTTTGGAGAGAGATGTCTAAGCTGACGTTACTTTACTGACCTGTCCACTTGCAATCCCACAATAATCAATCAGTTACTGATGTAGCCCATAAGAATACTTTTCTATGGGTATATGAATACGAATAGTTCAATAAGAAAACGTTTCTATGGGAATAATATAAACAGAAATTGATTGAATGATAATGGAATACTGATCTAGTTCAGCCTCTGACTTGGATATCTCAATTGTTTATGCTTAGAATCACTAAGACAAAAAATTGAAGCATTCAATTTGAAGTTTAAAATTTTATTATACATAAATACAGTTGTAAAGAAAAAATACATATTTTGAAATAACTTATCACCGAATGATCGTATTTTTACATTCTAATAAAGAAGCATTCTTCAGTGTAATGGGGAAATTTTTCCCCAGTCAAATCCATTGCTAAGCAAACGTAGGGAAATATATCTCGTACCTGCAGGGAAAACTAATGAATTTTTTTTCGCACACGTCTAGATTGTTTAGCAATGTAGAGGAATTTAATAAATTCGTTTCGCTTTATTTAAGAGCTCTTGTTCAACAAGACCATTTAGAGATCAATTGAGTTTTTTCGTAATTTTCATTAAAAAAAATAATAAATATTTTGTTCTCATTTATGGGTTCTTCTTTCCTATTTAGCCCTTCTCAAAGTTATTAACGGGGGCTATTTATAATAGTCTGCTAGTGATATAATAAATTGATATCGTTTATCTAATGGTAAAATATATAAATATTAATTATTTTAAATACAAATATCAATATCTACCTGTTAAATAAAAAAATTAAACTATAATTTAATTATGTTACTTTTAACTAATCTTTGCTTTTTCAATCAAAATTAGGTTTATTTGATTATTATACACGCTCTCATTAGTTTTAATAAACTTTTATACGTTTAAACATATTTTATAAAAGTTTACTTAAAATATTTAATAATATTATGTAATTTAGGTAAACTTCTATTATTTTTCGTTTTAAAACAACAGGGAAAATCATATTCAACGGCAAGTAAATTTTTTAGCATTTTGAACCGCTTTGAATCCCAATTAATATTGTCCAAATCCTCTTCATCCTTAATAAGGTAACAAATTTTGCCATACTATAGTGCTGCTTAATTTTCTTAAATTTGATGACACAATACAATGGTTCATATTAAACTTAAACATAGTTCAATTTAACATCTTATTAGGGTTGCTGAAATATTATAAGATATAACGGTTTAATATTCGATATTATAGTTCAAAGTATAGGTGATGCCCATATAGACATTAAATATTTCCTAACTTTTAAATTTCCGTTATTTCAAAAATTTCTAATTTTTTGATCATTCCGAATCGCGTTCTAATTAATTTAAATCGCCTATTTATTTTTTTACAGATTATTATAATTTTTACAGTTACAGATTGAAACCAATAGGAGTACGTTTCTATTGGGATGTGAATATGACTCATCCAATAGGAATAGTGCGAACGACAATTGATGCATTTATTCCCCTCAGTGATATTGTTCAGCCTCTGACTTGGACATCTCTATAACTAAATATAACGCATGATCGTGACAAAACGAATATCAAAAAATATTTTTTACTATTAATTTCAGCTGTTTTATTTTTTTAATCACGAAAATGTTTCGGTTACAGGATTATATTAAATTCATTTAATTTTTAAGCCAGATTATTTTAAATTTAATTTTAGAAACGCGGGGTTAGCTATCCTTTTGGCAGCATATTACCTCGATAACTTGCAAATAAGGGATCTTTCCCCGTGCTCCAAAGTGTTGGTTTGCAACTATACATTCACTTGGATTTTAAAGAAGTTGGAGTTCGGCTTAGGAGGATTTGCCCCTCATTCCAATTGTCCAATTGTCGAATATGATAAAAAAAACTTGGTGTAGTGCTTGGAATTGTTTTCTTCTCCCTCTAAAAAAAGATTGAACCCGATGATCTAATAACATGGCTTTTTATGATTTGTAACTGTGGCTATATTTATATATTTTCAAAATAAATCGAGATTATTTGTCTTCCTACAATTAAAATGATTTCTTTACTTTCTGATAACCTTTCGTCTATTTTACATGACTGAACGCAAAAGAAATGTAAGAGACTACGCTATATCATTCGACCTGATAGCATTGATATTATGGTTCAATAATCTTTACTAATATTCCATGTCGAACTGATTTTCCTGAGAGAGTAGAACTCAGGCTATGTTTTGTGTTCGGGATGTTGTTCGGGATTCAGGCTATGTTTTGTGGATTGTTAACTTTTTCAGGTAGAATAACACTAAATTTCAGAATTAAACGTATATTTCTTTTTTAATTCTGAAGTAAAAAAGAAAGTAATAGGCCTAAATAACCTTTGGTATAATTTTTTTGTACTAAAATGCAATCGTAAAGGTTCGAAAGGCACCTTGAATGTGCTAATAATTACGGCCAGCTATCAGTTAACTTCTCTGCTTACGCT
>NC_092213.1:54346028-54409303 GCF_043381705.1 Parasteatoda tepidariorum | reverse complement strand
AATATTTATTTTATCCGAGAGCTAAAGTATTACTTAACTTATAGTTACCAATAATGCGCTTAGAATAACTGGTACTTTAAAGTTGTAGATGAATATTTATTTTATCCGAGAGCTAAAGTATTACTTAACTTATAGTTACCAATAATGCGCTTAGAATAACTGGTACTTTAAAGTTGTAGATAAATATTTATTTTACCCAAGAGCTAAATTATTATTTTTGAATGAAATAAAGCATATCAATGCTAATTTATCCTTTAAGAATTATTTTACTGCAATACTTTCGTTATTAGTTTGTCAAGCTGACTAAATTTTGAAAGATGACTTAAACATTAAATAAGGATGCACAATCTCACTTTACTTTCATATTAGATGCCTTCGATACTGTCCAGAATTTCTATAATATAAATTTTGACTATCGCAATTATACTTACAGAATGCATTAAATAAATGAATAAAAAATTTTCTACATTGTAAGAAATTCCAATAAAAAGCAACGGCCCTCAGAGCGCCAGTACTTTTTACTGTAAAATTTTAAGGATCGAAAGATCTAAAATACCATACTTTTGTTGTAATATTTACTGTAAATGAACTGAACTATAAATAAATAAGCATTACTGTAAAAATTACGGTATAAAATTGTACGTGAAAAATGAATAATACGGATGTTGCACTCAGGGTGTCAGACTTTTACCGTCCTTTGATCAGGAATTTTTTACACTGCACATCTATAGATTATCAAGTTATGGAAATTTAAAGAATGTTTTTAAATCAGAAAATACGATTGAAGAGAAGATTGAAGATTACTTTTAATATAGGTATAATTAGATATAATCTTGAATCCTTAGATATAATCTTGATTATCTACTATTTTTGACTACTATACTTATCATTAGACAATATTTTAACATTGTCTAATGATAAATATAATAGTCAAAAGTCTTATTGACTAAATCAATTAAAATTGTAATGCATCAATAGGAAATCAATTAGTGTAAGATTTGATTGATGGCTTTAATATAGAAAACATCGACGCAAAGTCTAACTTTACATTAATATTAGAGGCTTTCGATACAATCCTGGGTTTCTGTATTATAACTATTGGCTATTATATTTATCATTACACATTGTCAGAATACATTGAATTAAAATTATTCTACATCAATAGACTATCAATTTTGTGTAAGATTTGACGGATGAATTTTAATATAGAAAATACGGATGCAGAGTGTAACTTTGCATTAATATTCCTAGAATACAATTCTGAGTATCTGTATTATAACCTTTGACTATCATGTTTATCGTGGCAGAGCGTTGGAATACATTGAATAAATCGATTAAAAGTGAGTGACCAAGTTACATTTATTGCGAATACAAGCCTCCAAAGCTTAAATTGAATGGTTGTCAGCAACATATCCGAGGAAAATAGTGTTCAGAGTTCCATGTTAGGGTTTCAATTGTATTCGCAAACGCGTAATGGATATACTTCCCATTTGTGCAAACTGTAAAGCAATTGGGGAATGCATTGTTCTGTCAATGACAGGAACACCGACGGTTGATTTAAATCACTGAATGCTTTGCAACTTTATCTGTGATAGGACACTTCTCGAATTGAATGAAGTTTGCTGGATCGTGAATGTCTCTGTCTCGTTCTTGATCTGGATTTAAGGAAATTTCCATTGAAAAGGAATTCTTCAGGCTCGGCCTTTTGTGAAATAAACCCCCCATGCTTGAATAGGCTGCAGGTTTATTTGTGGAGAAGAATTGTTCTTAAATATTTGCTGGTGACATTCGGAAATAAATACCTGAGAAATGACACTTTGGGAAAGAATAATGCGAATGGTAGTGTAAGCTTATGGAAATTTGTCTCAGAAACATATGGTTTTGAAAAGGGTGTGTTGCATATATTTTTTTTTATCATAAATGTTGCGCATTTGAATTTGAAGTTTGATTTTCACATAGAGATTTTGTCTTAGAATTTTCGAGTTCAGTATTTGTATATTTTTATGAAAAGAGAAGCTTGTTTAGTTTTGCTTTCGAGTTCTTATAAACTATATCTATAAAATATTTTGTTTCGAACGCAAACTTATGGGAAGAAATTATATTGAAAAAATACAGCTGCGCAAAATGAGGAATTTTAGATGCGTTTTTTAAATTTTAATTTAAAACAAAACTTTTGAGTTGAAAGTTATATCAAGATAACTTTTGCGTATAATATCTATCTAAAGCCATAGATGTAGAAACATTAATTATTGATTATTCTTGTTATTCAGGAATAATCAGTAATTAATGTTATAAGTAAACATTATTATATTATAAGTAAACATTATTCTACATCAATAGTTATATTAATATTGTACACATTTCAGACTGTGATCAATCTTTCATGAGTTCAAAAGCTATAAGTAAAAATTATTCTACAGAAAGAGTTGTAAAATAATTTGTCATTGCTCTCACTTTTTACTTAAAATTTATGAGTAAAAACCATTCTACTGTTCTAATATTCTGTTCTATAATTATTCTACTGTCTATTATTCTAATAGTTGTATAATTATTGTATGCATTTCCATTGTACTTCAACTTGTGTGATTTGTCGAAAGCTATAAGTAAAAATTATTCTACAGAAATAGTTGTAGAATAATTTGTTATTGCTTACATTTCAATTGAGTTTACACTTCAGTGGATATTTGACAATTTAAATAAATATTATTCGAGAAAAAACTCGTAAAATAATTTGTTATTGCTCACAGTTACTCGGTAGTAATTGTCTACAAAAATAATTGTGGAACTAATTGTTGTTTTTTACATTTGTAACTCAAAAACCTTTTTTTCGTTGAGTTACTAGTTAGCAACCCTTAATGTGTTTATTTTTTATTCCTTTTTTGACAAGTATTTTAGAGTTATTTATTAAGGACGATCCTTATAGAACAGCGTTCGAACAAATTCATTTATATTAAATTCGATATGTGATTAACAAAGTTATACTGCGATTAATAAACAGGTTGATGCGTAAAGTTGTTTTTGAAATGTAATTTTTCTCTTGAACGTCAAGATTTTAAGGTTTTTAAAAATTAAAAATTTTTCAAAATCTGTTTCTTGCTATTTTTGCTGTAAAGATAAAAATTTATTTTTTGGAAATAAAAGTTGCATTTTCTGAATGAAAATTCATGTGGTTTTCATAGAATCGTAGGGATTATCTTGCAAACTTCTTTTTCCATCAAAATATACATCGTATGTCAATGTATCATTTTACTTGATATTTCACTCAAACTTTATAAAAAGTCCTATTTTTTATATCTCATTCTCAGTTTTATCATTTTTACACAACCATTGTTTGTGCATAACAAAAGTAACTAAAATAATTAAAGACTATAATATTACACTATTAAATAACTTGTCTTTCTAAGTACAATAAACAAGTTTCAAATCGATAAAAGTTAGAAACAATATCAATAATTAGCTTAAATTTAAAATATAAATATCTTGATCATGATCAGAAATTATTCGAAACTTTCAAATATAAGCTTCCGAGCTATAGTACATGTTTAGTCTTATAAATCTGTTTCTTTTAGACTTATGTAGATTGATTGATTAATTTAAAACAATAGTTTCCTAGTTCATCCCAATTATCAGCGCCATCTGTTGACGAAGTTTGCAAATATTTTTTAAACTTTATGAGGATAACATTTTCGTTTCTAAAGCAGAACGAAAAAAAGAAACAGCAAGCTTCTACGTTTTACAGTTCCTTGCTGAAATAGTAAATTATTATTGCGACGCATGATTCGGTTCAGGTTTTTTAAGGCCTCATGCAAATTTTTAAATCAAAAGCTGTTTTTAATTCTTTAGATTCATGTTTTTGATACTGAAGTTACAAAAGTGAGTTTAGTTTAAAATATAGATAAAGTCCTGCTAGAAAGGATCCAAGTTTAAAAAACATCCAAAGAAAGGAGAGAGCAATGCAAAACAATTCACCCTCCTGATTCATTGGGGAAAAGCTGGGTAGTCAAATTCAAAGGGACACAGCTTTTCGCTCTATCTCCCTCTTCAAAGGTAATTAACTGGAAGAGTATAGGACATAGATTCCATCTCACTAGATTCGAGTATTCTGAACATTGAGTTAGAACCCATAATGCTTAAATGCAAACTTTACACGATTACGAGGCAAAGGATTCAGCGTTTATTGTTGCTGGGTAATTTCACATGTCGTCACACTAGGAAATGACCGTGCCGCTATTGTAGTTAAAACAACTCATAATTTAAGCAGCAATTTCCTAAACCTTTTAACCTTAAACGAATTTGAAAATCGTCGATACAAAAAAAAATATTAGAATGCACAAATGAATAACAAATTACAGGAAATTTATCCAATTTTTGATAAACGTAAAAAATAACAAATGATTGCAAAATTCAGGTATTAAGTAATGGGCTATGCATGGGGCAGAACCTTTATAACTATATGCGCTTATTGTAAACCAAATCTGCATCCAGTTATGCTTAATGCCAAGTCGACGCTTCCATTACACATATTTTTTAAAACTTTAGACATTTTGATACATGTAGACATTATTAACATTTGAATAAATAAACTTTTTGGCAGCTTCTATCCTGATTTTTGCTTTGACCCTATACACCATACTCTCACCAAGTTTATCAAAACAGTAGGACCATACATTTATTACTTTAAATAAGTCTAACTTAAATGTAGTGACTTCTGCAATATAGTTAGTTCTAGTGACTTGTTCAATATTTATTGCCGCAAGAATGTTTCTCGTGGCAATAAGTTTCAGTCACCAATCAATCCCACCAATCAATCCCACTAGAGGGCAGACAGCTATAATTCAAATGAAAGGAAATATTGCTGGGAAGAATCTGAACTGATAAATAAAAAAAATAATCAGGAAAACCAGAGCCAATTAAAACTTAATTGCAGATTTTCAAGAAAAGTAACTGGAAGAGTCGGAAGAAAAGTAATTGGAAGGTCGAAAGTAATAAAAATTGATGGTAGAAAAAATAGTATGCAGTGGATATATAAAAGTAATGGGAAGTGGTAGAAATTTGGAAGAAAAATTAATAGGATAGAGTAATAGGAACTATCATTCAAATGCAAGGAAATTTTACTGGGAAGAATCTAAAGTGATAAAAAAAGGAATCAGGAAAACCAGAGTCAATTAAAAATTAATTATAAAATTTCAAGAGAAGTAACTGGAAGTGTCGGAAGAAAAGTAATTGGAAGGTAGAAAGTAATAAAAATTGATGGTAGAAAAAATACTATGCAGTGGATACATAAAAGTAATGGGAAGTGGTAGAAATTAGGAAGAAAAAGTAATAGAATAAAGTAATAGGAACTATCATTCAAATGAAAGGAAATATTACTGAGAAGAATCTAAATTGATAAAAAAGGAATCACGAAAACCAGAGCCAATTAAAAATTAATCATAAAATTTCAAGAGAAGTAACTGGAAGTGTCAGAAGAAAAGTAATTGCAAGGTAGAAAATAATAAAAATTGATGGTAGAAAAAATACTATGCAGTGGATACATAAAAGTAATGGGAAGTGGTGGAAATTAGGAAGAAAAAGTAATAGGATAAAGTAATAGGAACCAGAGTAAGCAAAGTAATAAGACGTGGAAGAAGAAAAGTAATAGGAAGTGGAGGGAAAAAAATAGTACAAATAGAGGAAGAAATATAACTGAAGTAGAGGAATAAAAATAACTGAAATAGTGGAAGAAAAACTACAGAAAGTGTTGAGAGAAAAGATATAGAAAGAGTTGGAAAAGTTACAGGAAGAAAGTGAACTCTTTTATCAAGGACAATTCTAACAATGAAGACAAAAAATTTTCAACTCTGTAGAAAATACCAGCAGTACAGAATCGAGTAATAAACGTTTCGAGACCACAGACAACAAAACCCGTTAAGATGGCTTTTTGCAAACGGCCATTACGAAATCTTGCATTGCTGTGATGTTTTCCTTGGAAAAATTCCTAGAGGGGTATTTGTGTCAGAGAAGATATCGGCTCTAAAGTCTGACACAAGATTTTTTTTCCACAATAAAGTTTGATCCCTCCCTTAATGTTTCTGTCAAATTCTTGTTCAATTCTTTATTTTCCTCCATAAGAGCATTAGATAATTATGTTCCTCCATTTTTCTTCATATTTTTTTAAATGTCGTGTTCATTTATGGTTTGTTGTATCACCATCAAATAATGGATAATATATTCACGATTTAATTTTATTATTCAGAATTTTTTACCTTGAATTATGAATATATTCATATTCTTGCAAATAGCCAGTTTATTCATGAATTTTTCTCCATCAAGTTTGGAATAATTGCTAACATCATCCCCTTTTAAAAACAAGGCACTTCATTTCAGCGTTCAATATCTGATACGGAAAAGGTTATGAATATAAAAATTTTTGTAAATCCCTAAAAGTGCATGTACTACACTCCCAAAAATTCTGTTTGATAACTAGAATAATAGAATCATACTATCGACCTCAACCGTAATACGGTACACACTTTCTGCAACCTTTAAGGTGTTTTAGTGAATCCTGTTGAACCTAATATCATGAAATCAACTTTTAAAAGTATGATAATATGTTTTAACTTATTACGATATTCTGAGTACTACAAGTACAATAATATTGTGATTCAATAAGTTAGGACATTTCTAACAATATACTATACCAAGTAAAAACAACATTTATCTGAGACATTAAGTCAAAAAACTTTTCAATTAGCTGACATAAGTAGTAAAAATAAAGTTAGATGTACTTGCAATGTGGCGTCTAATAGTTAAGATAATGATTTTGTTACCATAGTATTGACCATTACTGGAATAAAATCGTTTAATAATACGTGATGTTAAGAAAATGCAATGACATTTATAAGGTTTAGTCAAGATTTACGACCGTTTCTGGCTTTCAAAGAATATTTCTAGAACACCCCCACGTATAGATGAAATGGAACAGAACAAGCAGAGAAAGAGTAAGGAAAAAAGAGGGTGGAGAAAAAGATGCACTACCCTTTAGACGATTTTGATCTCAAGTTGCCTCCAACCACCGCATCCCCTGCCACTTGTCCTCTTTTTTTTTCTTCTTTTTTCTTTTTTTTTTATCCTCTTCCTTCACTTAACGCCATGAGATAGAAAGAGATACAAAAAAATAAACAAATGGAAAACGAAATAACAAGCAAAAAAATTGAAGATGGTGGAAAACGCTACACAGCAGAAGCATTAGTAGTGGAAAGAAAAATATCGATGAAGATTCCGATTACGATACCAAGCCATTGAACAAGTTCGGAAGCGCGGGGGCTCTCCTTCAAGAATTCGGACAATGATCTTCGATTACATCGAAATGGCATCGATTAAGAGTTTAGGCGAAGTAACGTTCCAGAACATTCCATCGAATAGTTCGCTTTAGAAGGGCAGAAAAAAAAACTAAAAAATAAATAACGAAGTAAGTAAATAAAATCTGAAAAAGAAAACTAGGGTAAAAGTGGAAAGCATCGTTGTTTATTGGTTTGATGTCAGTCTGCGAAACAGGAAGAGGAAACGTTGAAATTCCGGATATTGTGTTTCGTGAGTAAAAAGCGTTTTATCTAGCTTTCCAAAAGTCTGTAATTCCTATACACATATTTGACGAAGTTAGATCCCTTGACAGTTATAAATGTATTTATTAGATATAGAATGTGAGCTAAAGTAAATATTGTTGAGAAAGTCTTCAAGTTATACCTAAAGAAGAAGGTTGTTTATCTTGCTCTGTTCCAAAAGAACTTCTTAAAAAAGCTTTTGGTTCCTTTTTTATTTATTTATATATGTGACTTTGGAAATCTGTTTGATATTTTTATCCCGTTTTCTTTTTAATGAGAAAAAAAGAGTAAAATTGGAAGAAAGCGTTTAACTGTAACTCGAAGTGTCGAATTTTTTTTATAAAGAAATGGTTGTTATATTTTTGTAGTATGGTCACAAAAGGGAAAGATGTGCCGTCCATTTGGTGTTGTAATGCAGTAGTCATTTATTGAGGAAGAAGTGTACGATGTCCGTATTTTTGCTCTTTGTCGAAGGAGAAACGTCTTCGACCTCAAACTTCGACCTCAAGATCAGACAACTTTCGCTTTATTATGTAAGGTTCAAATTTTTTCGACAACCTAACTTTTCGAACAGGACTAAAAATCCAAACAAAATTGCCTGGTGCATAAGATACTGGTCGGTGTTTTGCGTCGTATCACTTTTTATTTTTTCTTACACACCATTATAGTACACAAGCGAGCTATTTGTCGAGTTTCTTCTGTTTTACCAACCATAATCAGTTCCAAATCTAGGTTGATTAGTGAGCATAGTATAATTTGTCTAAGCTAAGAACTTCTCCCTCCACAAGGTCTTAGGCCGTCTGTTGCTATGGAAGCAAGAACGACGCCTTTTCGGGAGGGTAGCTTCACTCTTGGACTCTAGGAAGGAGATTCCCTTTCATTCGCCGAACCGACCCGAAACCGCTCCAAAACAGTGACCCCGTACCCCTACTTGAAATAGTCATACCTCGTTGCTATAGTCACCGCCACAGGTCCAGTCGAATGTCTGGAGGAGCTCTATATTTTCGACAAACTATATCAAAGTATCAAAGGTTGTTTCCGCTTCATTGCCGTAAACTCGATAGGGTCTTGTGCCCATCAAATAAATTTACTAAAACACCTCAAGTATATGAAGATCGCGGTAACTGCCATGTCCACTTAAAATGTATATATCCATATTTGCACTCTATTCCATCTGTGAGGATTGAATTCGGCAACGTCTGTCTTTCCAGGACGACTTTAACCACTTGACTACACTGGATCACGTTAATGTAACTTATGTCAACGACACGTACATTACTCAAATATATATTCATAGGATGAGACGCAGTCATATATATCCTCTAAAGAAAGATATTAATGGTGCACAGAGTTGAAATAATTAGCATCACTTAGAGTCCTAACGTAATTAAAGGGTACTACGACAAGCAGCTTCAAATTTCCAGATTGTAGTTGCGAAAGAGGTCACCAGGTTTGGCGAAATTTCTCTCAATATTCACATTCTTAAATCGCGCCAAAATTATGTGAACCGTATCCCGAGTTCTTTTTTTTTTTATCAGCCAATGAACACACCAAACTGCACCAAAAAAATATTGTGGAACTCATTTATTACTTTAAATGTAAAAATATAATTTTATCTTTAGTTCATTTGCAAATTTTTTACTAGAAAAAAACTTTTTTCCCAAAAATATTAACCTTTTGTCAAACATTTAACTGTTATATGACATACAATATCATCTGGCTTTTGTAGAGCGTTATTTCTTGCGTATAATTCATACTTCGAATAGTTGAAATAATTTTTAAAGTCAGAAAAAAATTCAAAATAATAATTTGACCTCACCCTGTCGGTCTTTCCATGTTAAATCAATGAGTAGTTTTTGCTTCGTTTCTTTTCTGCACATTTTGTATCATTGCTAGCCACAGATACTAGCTCACAACTCTCTAGCTACGTTAGATGCAGGAACTCTAGTTTCATTCATAAAATGATAGGTTTTATTTAAAGGAAAGTAGGTCCACTTGCAGATATGTTTTACTAACTAAAAAGTAATTTTCACTAATAGGTAGAAAAGTTTGACTATTATTTTAGTAGCTTTGACTTATAGGAATATTTAAATTTTTCTTTATAAGTATCTTTTTACTGGTTAACTCCCATTAGATCTCTTTTACAAAAAAAAATATAAATTTAGTAACTTTTAGGTGGCGCTGTTGTATGTAGCGTTTTCATGACAGAGATGTTTTAAGATACTTAATCATTTTACCCTGGTCTCCATAAATTATATCTCGAAGTAATTATTTTATCCTGGTCTTAGTTACTTAACCACCTGGGATCCGAAGTCTAAACTATGGTAGAAAATGCGATTTTTTTTTCTTTTAAAAATATGTAGCTCAGACGAAAGTAAACTAATGCGATAAAGTACTTTTTTTTAAAAAATTTAATTAATTTAACTAAGTGTACATTTTCCTGTTATTTTTAACTATTACATAAAAATAATAAATTTTAATTCTTATAAATTTTTTTACTTACTGTAGGATATTTTTACAGTGTATTTTTCACATTTTGGTCATGAAACGAGGCCCATTACACTCGAATAATAAGATATTGCTATGCCATAAAACAGTCCAAAAAGTTACTTAAACTAAATTTCTTATCTTTCTTATAATTTTTTATTGTAACTAAAAACTCCGCACAATTTGGGCAATTTCATTTATATTATTACGCGGACAACTGTTTTGTAATTGTGTACAAATGGAAAGACTATCCTTAAAACTATATTGTTTTAGGGGCCGGTCGGCCTGTGTAGGAGTCAGGGAACTGGCCTTGTATCAGAAAGGTTCTGGGTTCGATCCCGGGCAAGCACGGGTGTTCTTTCTATCCTTCGATTATTTCTGTACTATCTGTCCTTACTTTGGCAGAAAAACTTATCTATTTATACGAGCATCTTATACATTATCTCTGACGCTTGAAATGCTCGTTATCCAATACAATTGGAATATGTACTTAAATGGCATTGTTAAATGGTAATACAATTATTCGTGATAATTTTATTACAATTATTACGAGTTTTTATAATTTTTCAGAACGATATTTTACGATAATAACTTACTGCACCTTACATCCATGTAACTCAAGATTTAAAGCTTTAATTTGACTTATTTTTTGCCATTTTTTAAATTTTTTTCTTCTTACCACTTTTCTGATTTTCAAACATCAGTATTTACCATAAGAATTAATGAAACCTCACAACTCATATAACGCAAGATTTAAAATTTTTCTTTCAGACTAATTTTGAACACGTACAGATGAAGAATTTTTCTGCTCTGATTTTTCGCCATCTTTAGTACAATAGTAAAGAAGAAGCTTTCAAAAAGGATAACTGAAATAAAAAAAACGTTTCATATTTTACTTTTTAAGATAAGTTAAGTATTACACTGTAAAAAAAAACATTGTTTTGACGAACAATACTATAACGTGTTTGTTTGAGATAACGAACACGTTATTTCTAACGTGTAAGATGATCATAATCTAATAAAATTGGAATTTGTACATTAACGGTTAAGCTTATTATGAGTTTTCATAATTTTTCAGAATAATATTTTACGATAACTTACGGAGTCTTACATCTCATGTAACTCAAGATTTAAAGCTTTGATTTTGACTTATTTTTTATCACTTCTCTGATTTTTTTAATCACTTTTCTGATTCTTTTTTACCACTTTTCTGATTTTCAAACATTAGTATTTACCATAAAAATTAATGAAACCTCACAACTCATATAACACAAGATTTAAGACTTCGAACAATAGACTCATTCTATGACAAAACTCATTTCGAACATGTACAGCTAAAGAATTTTTCTGCATTGATTTTTCACCATCTTTAGTACAATAGCAAGGAAGAAGCCTTCAAAAGGGATTACTTAAATAAAAAAAAAACATTCCACAATTTAGTTTTTAAGATATGTTAAGTATTACACAGTAAAACAAACTTTGTTTTGACGAACAATGTTCCTGAATTTGATTAATATCGCTTAAAATTGCAATAGCAAGCATTCTTCAATTATCTTATATGGAATTCTATTATTAAAGGGATTAAAATAAATCTGGCACATAAGCTTCAAAAGGAAAAATTTTAAGCACCGAATAATAAATTTTCAGTTATATTTCTACATCTAAATAAGAATTTCATTAATTTTCAATTTGCTAAAGATACAGTTGCAAATTATTATCAGCGATGAAGGAGGCAGATGAACAGAAGAAGAAAATAAATTCTAGCGGGAAAAGAGAGAGAAAAATGAAAATAAAGAGACAACATTTTTGTTTGGAAAAGTAATTAAAAAATAAATAAAAACTTCGGTGATGATGGAATTCGCTGTGGAATTGGATTTCCATTCTATTCGTTAACTCGGTACTGTTTTTGCGCAGTTGAAAAGAAACAAAAAAAATATCGTCTGAAAAAATAAGAAAAAGAACAGAAAATATCACATTCTTTTGTTACTTTTAATTACGAGTTTTTAGTTTCAATGCAGTACAAAATTTTGTTATGGGAATTTTGAAGACTAATTTCTAGTTTTAAAATGAATTAAAAAAAATGTGGTTATATCCGTTAGAAGGGGATGGAGAAATTCTAATTCCATAAATTTTATTATTTCCTTTTAAATAGAATTCTAATGAAAGGAAACAAAAACTCTAACAATTAATAGAATGCAATAATATTTTTTTTTGTTTAAGATTTGTTTCTTTTTTAATTTCATTTTAAACATACTCAGCTATTTCTATATTTTATTTGAAATTTAACGCAAATTGCAACCGACCATTGTAGTTAAAATATCATGAGTATTAATGACTTGTAGCTTCTATATATACGGAGAAAAAAGCGTTAATTATACTCGCAGCATTGACTAAATAAGTTCATTTTTATTTTAAAGTTATCATAGAGCCACTCAGCAAAGGTATCTGGAATTTTCTATATTTTAATGCAGCTTTTTTCTTCTTTCCTTTTTCTTTTAAAGAAATTAACGTTCCTCTCATTTTATAGATAAATAAAACTGCCTTAAAATAATACATACTTTTATTTAATTTCCAAAATTAAGAAAATAAAGGCCGTGAGATAATACTGAAAAAACACGGAGAAAAAATTTCTGGCAAAATTTCCGTGATGTATGGTAATGACATTTCTATTAAAAATAGCAATAATTCTGGTCATAAAAATCAAAATATACGAAATTCAAACCATTCAAGTGGCAAATTTTCCTTCGATTTGTAGTGGCTTTCCATAAATTCTAGTTTTCTAAATTATAGTTCTTATTACCATACATTTACTAAAAAATACGAAACTGAAAAGTAGATTCAGTCGATAAAATGATTTTTATGCCATACTTTGAAGTATCATGATAAAATTACTAAACTTTACCACATTTACCAAATTTTATCATATAATTATGAAACCACATTTTATTGTTAATTTTACCAAAACCTAATGGCTTTGTTAAAAAAAATCTATCTATCAATGTTTACTTACCTAAAATCAATCTTTAATTCACATAATCAATACATTTGTAATGTTTCTGTTAAGCTTATAGCTATGATAGAAGCATCACTTACCATATCCTGAAAATGACTTATCATTATATTACAACCTGTTATGTCATCCAGAGTCCCTATATATAAAGTTGTTAGAGAGTTGCGGCACACGGGTGGCAATCAGTAAACATTGTTTTTCTTTTGCAATTAATTCATGTATTTTTCTTTTGTATTTTGTTTTCGTATTTGGTATTATCTTTTTCTCTCTCTTCCTGGAATTTTTCTACATAATATTCCATAGTTAAACCAAAGCACAAAAAATCTTTTCTGAAAATCCTTTTAGATTTTCCTTCAGAAGGATTTTCAGAAAGGATTTTTTGTGCTTTGGTTTAACTATGGAATATTTATAAGAAGGTTTTTTGAACATTGTTTTCCTTTTGTAATTAATTTATGTATTTTACTTTTGTATTTTGTTTTCGTATTTTGTATTATCTTTTTCTCTCTTCCTGGAATTTTTCTATATAATGTTCCATAGTTAAACCAAAGCACAAAAAAACCATTCTAAAAATCCTTTCAGATTTTCCTTCAGAAGGATTTTCAGAAAGGATTTTTTGTGCTTTGGTTTAATTATGGAATATTTATAAGAAGGTTTTTTGAACATTGTTTTCCTTTTGTAATTAATTTATATATTTTACTTTTGTATTTCGTTTTCGTATTTCGTATTATCTTTTTCTCTCTTCCTGGAATTTTTCTGTATAATATTCCATAGTTAAACCCAAGCACAAAAAATCCTTTCTGAAAATCCTTTCAGATTTTCCCTCAGAAGGATTTTCAGAAAGTAGTTTACTTTGGTTTAACTATGGAATATTTATAAGAAGGTTTTTTGAACATTGTTTTCCTTTTGTAAATAGTTTATGTATTTTACTTTTGTGTTTTGTTTTTGTATTTTGTATTATCTTTTTCTCTCTTCCTGGAATTTTTCGCAAAACCTTTGGGGGTACAGAGAGAGCAAATTTTAGACATTAGTCGTGCTCTCTCAATTGAAAAGGTTTTGTTTTTTTATGACTTCCGGAGCTGGTACCCCCTGCTGACGTCAGCTTCGGTTGTCATCATTATATTTTTCATTATGTTCATTGTTTTCTTCTTTAAAATTTTCCATTGGTTTCAATTTTCTTACGGAATTTTTGCTGCATTGCGCAACTTTCCATTGGAAATGTAGTATTTTACTGCTTTTTGCATGATTTTTGATTTCACTGTTTATTATTTTCAGTAAAAAAGTTTTCAAGCAAACTTAAAGTAAAGTAAAATTTTTATAGAACTGAATCAAAACGAGCAAAATAACCTTATAAATAATTTACTTTTTCAAACCAAACTTAACTCGATGTAGTCAACATCAAATTGACTTGGCGTACTACAGCGAAATTAGAGAGAAACTTCGCCAACTGTGGTAACCAATTGGAGTGTCAGTTTCTATGCAATTCGATAGAATGATAATAAGTTTCTTATTTTTAAAACACTGGTGTTAAAGTTATTGTTATTATTTTTTTTTGTGAGCCAGAATGAATAAAACACTACATCTTCCTTAGTTTTAATACATTGATTTCTAAAACAATTATTTAATTGTATTATACCTAATACTGGGAAAACATTTTATCCCCGTGGTTATTATTTTTCCTGTTATTATTTCCAGGTTTATAAAAGCTTTTTAAAACTATTTAATGCTCCTGCACTAAGAACTAAAATGTTTTAATAGTGTATCTCCTACGTTAATGTCTTTTCAGATAATCTTTTCAATTGCTGGATTAAAATGCAGAAAAATCAATGAATCTTTCTTACTCATTATTGAATTGGGAATATATTGTTCGATGCCTCTGAATGAGGTTGAATTGTTCATGGTTAATTTAATTCATCTGATAAGCTTTAAATTTTCTCAAAGCAGCATACTGGTTACACTCCATCTTTGAAATCATTAACTGTTTTAAATTCTCAAGTACTCTGAGCAAAAGAAAATATAAGAAAGAAAGAGTAAGTGTATTTATTTCTGAATGATTATTTAGTCGCAGCCAAAGAGAACAATTACTTATTTCATTTTTGGAAGTTAAGGGATATCACAGATAAACATTACGTACTTTTCTACGTTATTTATTGTAAAATTCATAATAGTTTATTTCTGCATGAAAATTTATAATAGTTTATTTATATAAGGGCAATTAAAAAAATGTGTATTTTTTCTTTATTTCTTGCAAAATTTCTAGAATTTCCTTTCTGGGTGTATATGTAGGGGCAGTCAGATAAAAACTCCGACTATTTGCCCTTGATGTATTGCAATGCTTCTAGGATTTCATTTCAGGGTGTATATGTAGGAGCACTCAAATATGAACCGCGTATATTTGCCCTCTATGTATTGTAATGTTTCTAGGATTTCATTTCTAGATGTATATGAAGAGGCAAAAATAACTGCGAATATTTGCCTTTAACGTATTGCAATGTTTGCAGGATTTCCTTTCTGGATGTATATGTGGGGGCAGTCGGATAAAAACTCTGAATATTTGCCCTTAATGTATTGCAATACTTCTAGGATTTCATTTCAGGGTGTATATGTAGGGGCACTTAAACAAAAACTGCATATATTTACCCTTAACGTATTGCAATACTTCTAGGATTTCATTTCAGGGTGTATATGTAGGGGCACTCAAATAAGAACTGCATATATTTACCCTTAACGTATTGCAATACTTCTAGGATTTCATTTCAGGGTGCATATGTAGGGGTACTCAAATAAAAACTGCATATATTTACCCTTACTGTGTTGCAATACTTCTAGGATTTCATTTCAGGATGTATATGTAGGGGCTCTTAAATAAAAACTGCGTATGTTTGCCCTGAATGTATTGCAATGTTTCTGGGATTTCATTTCTGGATGTATATAAAGAGGAAAAAAAAACTGCGAATATTTGCCTTTAATGTATTGCAATGTTTGTAGGATTTCTTTTCTGGATGTATATGTAGAGACAGTCAGATAAAAACTGCGTTTGGTAATGTTTTTAGTTTATTGTAATATAACAACTATTATGCAATATTTTTATAATAAATATTGAAGATTTTTATACAGATTCCTGTCGTTCTGATTCAAGCTGTCCTTATCTCTCTTGATGTATATTCTCCCTTAAGGGGGATGATGTACACTTTATACATGGAAAAGGTATCATAAGGTTGAGAATAATTAGCACGTAAATTGAAGAACTTGTGCAAAGTTTTATTTAAAAATAGCAAATAAGTAAGTAAAAAAAATTACAAATATATAGTTTGAGGTATAGTGGATTGCTTTTCGGATCTTCCATATGCAAAGCAAATGCTATGCACGGTAAAAAAGGTTTTGATATGTAGCTACCACCATTTTCGTTGTCGAAGCAAACTAAATACATGAAGTATAGAACTATAGTTATCGTTAAAACTTCTATAAAATTGGCAACATAAAAATAGTTTTTATAAATTAGAGCGAATATATTACTAAAAAAGTGCTCGTTTTTAAAAGAAATGTTTTTACAATGAAGTCATTAAATAGATTTTAAGGCGCATAAAAATATGCGCTGTCAGCAAACAACAAGTAAATAAATAACTAAATAAAACTGTAACAGTGTAAAAATAAATAAAAATGTGACTGCATAAACTGTAAAAGATTTTAGTTTACCTCAACACCAGAAATAGTGGCAACTATGCACCAACTTTTTTACAGTGTATAACTAAACTACACCACTATAGTTCGTTCATCAGGAGTTGGCACTTGACTCCACCTCCTCGGACGAAGAGTTCATTTAAGGACGGGGAGTTTAGGGAGAAACGTTCCCGCGCTGGAAATTGAGATAAACCTTACTGTTCGCCAAACGTAAACAGTGAATTCTTTTTCAGTCACTTACTTCGCTTTATCATCTGCTATTATATCTTTCGTTACTCTAGGTAATTAAATATATTGCAGCAAAATGTCTCAAAAAGGACAGACTATTCACTCAAAAGAAAGAAATGTCATTAAATTTATGAAATATTTAATGTTAAAAAATGCACAAAAAAAATCGCAAAATAAGTTATTTTGACATACGATCGCCAAATAGCAACCTTGTTCAGGATTGTTCACATCCTTCTCCCAAAAATAGCGAAATAGTATCGTCGGATACCGCGTGATGAAGGCGGAGCCAAGTGCCAACTCCTGGTAAACAAACTATACAAGGGAAACGAAGGAAATGTAAAGGATAGCAATGCCATGCTTGCCGTGACTTTGAAGCAAAAACGTCAAAACAGCTATTATAAACTATTTTTATAATAAATATAAACATTTTCCTTTTTTTGCAGATTCTTGTCTTTCTGGTCATGATTTGATGAAGTTTTTCTGCTTAAGAAGAAGAATCTACACTTTATACGTACTTCATTACAAAAAATATCACAGTGTCAATATAACTAACATGTATATTGTTAAACTAGGGCAAAATTTTGTTTAAAAGCATCAAATAAGTAGATTAAAGGATTAAAATAAATAAATAAATATACCATACGCATTACGACCTTGATAATAATAAAAAACACGAAAATTGATTTAAAGAACTTAGGTATTTACGGAAAAATGTCTCCATGTGTTTAAATTATATCTTTCTTGAATTAATTATCAGGTGTTAAATGAAGCATTATTCTATGATTTAATTCATGCATTTATATGTTATAACAACTTACTATAGTTTCCTTCCGTAAAAAATTCTGAAAAAATCTGACTTTTTTTCCTACAAACTGTCTCATAAGTTATAAGTAATTAACAAGCTCATAATATTCTTTCGCTTAAAATCAATCAGTCTCATATTATATTTGCAAAATGTGTATCAGTCTCATCTCATATTTATCAAACTGCCTATGTATTATATTCGCATTTTTGGCGATGTTAGCGCCACCCGCCATCTCGAGGGACTAGGACAAAATAATTTTTTTTTGTAAATGTATTCAAATAATTTACAGCATATGTAGGTGTTTTTGTAAAATTGGACGTTCATTCTTTAACTTTAAATTATTATCAAAGGTTTATCTCACATCAAAATTCATAAAAAATTAATAACGTGTCCTCCAAATGATCTCTTCCAATACAACTATTAATATTATTACTGTTAACCAATAAGGAAATGCTTGATAGCGAGTAAATACCTTTTCATTTCACCATTTAGCTTACTTTGTGGTCTGTTTGCGATGAGCAAATCTATGAAACAAAATGAAGATCTCTTTCCAACTAATTTAATTGTACAAATTTCTAAAAACGTTTGTGTTAAGTGATAATGAAAATTTTGATAATTATCTGAATGTCACAAGTAGAATTCAATGACATTTTATCCTCAAAAACTATTTTCGACCATCTAGTCGACATCTAACTAAATGGTTAAATTTCAACAGGAGTTTAATGCTGAATGACAATACAAGTTTAAATAGTTTCTTGATCGTTATTAGTAAAATTTATTTAGATTTCATTGATAAATAGAATGTTACGGTTAACAGAAATTTCTAAAACTTTTCGACTAACTAGAAATGTTCAAATTTCATCAGAAACTTAAAGTGGAATGACAATACAAGTTTCAATCAGTTCCTGATAGTTAAAAGCAGAAAAATTTGCTATCTTTTCGTCAAAGAAAATATACTCATATTCAATCATTTTCGACAGACTAAAATTTAAATTTCATCAAAAGCTTTATGCTGATTAGCAACACGAGTTAGAATCATTACTTAAACGTTAGAAGCAGAAGTTATAACCATTTTATCGTCAAATAAAATTTACTACTTATCGAAATTTTGACAACTTTCCGACTGATTAGAATGTTCAAATTTCATCAAGAGCTTTATGATGAATGACAAGAATGGCAATACAAGTTTTAATAGTTTCCTGGTCGCCAATAGTAGAATTTATTTAAAAGAATTTCAAAGATAATTGCAATTCCAACCTACATCCAACTATCTAGAACGATCAAAATCAACAGAAGATTTATGTTGAATGGAAATAAAGAGTTCAATAGTTTCAAAATGGTTATTCGAAGAATATATTTAAATTTCATGGTCGAACAAAATTTTACCGATATTCTAAATTTGTACTTCGTTCTGAGTATCTAGAATGGTCAAATTTCATCAGAAGCTTTATGTTGAATGAAAATAAACGTTTTAATAGTTTCAAAATAGTTATTCATGGAATATATTTAAATTTCATTGTCAAACAAAATTTTACCGATATTCTAAATTTTCACTTCGTTCTGAGTATCTAGAATGATCAAATTTCAACAGAAGCTTTATGTTGAATGAAAATAAACGTTTTAATAGTTTCAAAATAGTTATTCATGGAATATATTTAAATTTCATTGTCAAACAAAATTTTACCGATATTCTAAATTTTCACTTCGTTCTGAGTATCTAGAATGATCAAATTTCAACAGGAGCTTTATGTTGAATGAAAATAGAAGTTTTAATAGATTCAAAATAGTTTTTCGTTGAATATATTTAAATTTCATTTTCAAACTGAATTTTACCGATATTCTAAATTTTCACTTCGTTCTGAGTATCTAGAATGATCAAATTTCATCAGAAGCTTTATGTTGAATGAAAATAAACGTTTTAATAGTTTCAAAATAGTTATTCATGGAATATATTTAAATTTCATTGTCAAACAAAATTTTACCGATATTCTAAATTTTCACTTCGTTCTGAGTATCTAGAATGATCAAATTTCAACAGGAGCTTTATGTTGAATGAAAATAGAAGTTTTAATAGATTCAAAATAGTTTTTCGTTGAATATATTTAAATTTCATTTTCAAACTGAATTTTACCGATATTCTAAATTTTCACTTCGTTCTGAGTATCTAGAATGATCAAATTTCAACAGGAGCTTTATGTTGAATGAAAATAGAAGTTTTAATAGATTCAAAATAGTTTTTCGTTGAATATATTTAAATTTCATTTTCAAACTGAATTTTACCGATATTCTAAATTTGCACTTCGTTCTGAGTATCTAGAATGATCAAATTTCAACAGGAGCTTTATGTTGAATGAAAATAGAAGTTTTAATAGTTTCAAAACAGTTATTTTTGAATATATTTAAATTTCACTGTTAAATAGAGTTTTACCGATAGTCAAGATTTCGTCACTTCACAATTAATTAGAATGTTCAAATTTTAACAAGAGCTTTATGGTGAGTGATAGTTCAAGTTTTAATAGTTTCTTGATCCTTGTTGCTAGAAGTCATTTAAATTTCCTCGATAATCGGAATTTCGATCACTTTCCAACAAATTATTATAGTATGTTTAAATTTTAACAAGAGCTTTATGCTGAATGATAATGCGTTTGAATAGTTCGTTGATCCTTATAATTAGGATTCATTTAAATTTTACTGTTAAATAGAATTTTACCGATTATCGGAATTTCGATAATTTTTCCATTAATTAGAATGATCAAATTTTAACACGAGATTTATGCTGAATGATAATGCAAGTTTTAATGGCTTTTTGATCCTTATTATTAGAATTTATTTAGATTTCACTGTTAAATAGAATTTTCTGATAATTGGAATTTCAATCACTTGCCAACTAATTAATATAGTAGTATGTTTTAATTTTAACAAAAACTTTATACTGATTGATAATGCGTTTGATTACTTTGTTGATCCTTATAATTAGAATTCATTTAAATTTCAGTGTTAAATAGAATTTTACCAATAATCAGAATTTCGTTAGTTTTTCCACTAATTGGAATGTTCAAATTTTAAAAAGAGCCTTATGCTGAATGATAATGCGTTTTAATAGTTTGTTTATCCTTATAATTAGAATTCATCTAAATTTCACTGCTAAATGGAATTTTACCGATAATCAGAATTTTGATAATTTTTCCATTAATTGGAATGCTCAAATTTTAACAAAAACTTTATACTGAATAATAATGCGTTTACTTTGTTGATCCATATAATTAGAATTCATTTAAATTTCACTGTTAAATAGAATTTTACCGATAATCAGAATTTCGATAATTTTTCGACTAATTAGAATGCTCAAATTTTTAACAAGAGTTGTATGGTTGAATGGCAATACAAGTTTTAATAGTTTCTTGACCAGTACGAGCAGAATTGTTTTTATGACGCAGGATATTTTAACAGAATAAATGTATTTAAGCTTCTGCGTTGTTATAGATATACAAGCTTAGAAATTATTTAATGTCATTAATTGCGTTGTGAATTTGTTTAAAGACTCCGACACAAAAAAAATTCTATAAAAATCTCTCAGAAAGAGTTTGAGAAATACAAATGAACGGTATCTGTCAACAATTCTGTTAAAAAATAACGACATTTTCTTGCAGTACGAAAATACAAATGAAAGTAATACATTTCAAAAGTAAGGAGATGCAACTAAAAGCAAGTGATTTTTACTCGTGTTTTCTTTCTTTATAACGAAAGCAAAAGTATTTCTATGTAGGCTTTGAAAACTATTTTTATCTAACTCTTTAGGGTTCAAAATGTTGTTTAAGGGGGAATATTTTTTTTTTTTTTGAAACTGCCAAAAAAGTTATTTCTTACGTATACTACAGGGTATTAAGTCGGCAAAAAATTCAGCCTACGTTTGAATTCACTAAAGTGATTGATTATGTGTAGTAGCGCTTTTTCGAATTTTAATGGTTCAATATCTTTTGGAATTTAGATTTAAACAAAACAGCGTGTTATTATTTGCCATGATCGTTGCAGTTTATTTATTTACTAAAGGGGCAGATTTCTTTGTTTACCTCTTTTCCAGACTCCTTAATTTCTTTGTAATCATTTTTGTTTTTCAACAATAAACAGATTGTTGCACAAATTATTCAATTAAAAAATACGATGAGCAGATTTAGTTTCTGATTCTAGGAGAATAAATTAGATATTTTATTTCGACTGCTATTGGGATTTTGCCATAAACGTGTTTGTTTTAATATTTTATTGAATTTTTAAATATTTTTTTTTTCGATTGTCCAACTTCGCAGCCTTGTAATTTTGAACCCAATCCAGAAGACAAGGGAACTCCTGGATCAAGTATTAGGAGAAATTTGGACTTTTTGATGGAACTTTTTGTGGAGTACTTTTTGATGGAACTAACCCGCATTTACTTTACGCAGAGAGGAAGACCATGAAAACGTGCCATCAGGCTAACCGTGGGAGGTTCTCGTGGGTCTTTCTCTCCATGTAACGCAAATGCTGCTTAGTTCCATCTGTAAGTCCTCCACGAAGGCAAATTTCTCCCAATACTTAATCCAAAAGTTTCCTTGTCTTCGGGATTGGGTTCAAAATTAAAAGGCTACGGAGTTGAACAATAATAGTTGTAAACCAGAAAATTGGGTCGAAGGTTCAACAATGGTTATAAAATAAAAAATATTTTATTGAATTTCCAAAACTATTGAAACTTGTTAATTCTCTATACTGGAAAACTACTCAGCAATAGTGCGGAAAATTATTCTCTAGAATTTCTTTGTAATTTTCAACAATTATTTTGTGCTTATAATTTTACTTACCTATATTGTTAGGATACAGTTTTGCATAAAATTTATTATAAAGTAAACAACTTTTTTTATTACATAATTGTAAAACGACACAAGTTTTATATGTTTATCATTAAATGTTGCGTAATAAGGTAGTATTAATGATTACTTTCTTAAACATTAAAACAGCATTAATTTTAGTTTGAAGATTTTAAATTTGAACAATAGACAAAATTTAAAACGTCGCAATAGCAGATGAGAGCATTAAGAAGGTATGAGAAATAAATATTACATGCAAATATGATAGAAGGATAAAAAATAAATTACTGATAAATACTGATTTAATTTTCTTTCATTTTATTCTAATGACAACCAGGGATATTTGTACCTTATCTGTTTATTAATGATCTTACCACGATCATTTATATTCATATTAATGATTTTATCTTTTTTGCCCAATGAGAATGCTCCAACGCAAAGCAAAAAACACTTCAAATTTGACCTAAAATAACCCCAAAAAGTAATAACTTAAAATTTCCATATAACAATAACCCACAATAATTTTTTTTAGAACTGTGCGGAATTTTATGCTCTTTCACTTAATTGTTTTTGAGTTATGAGAATAGCGATCAACAACGGTAATATAATTTTAAAATAAATAAGTAAGAGATAGATACTAGGCGGCGCTGCTGTCTGATAGCGTCTTCCAGTAACCTCCACGATTGTAACACAATCAGTTTCGATTACTTACGGTTGTTACATTAAGTGACAAAAATATTCAATCAATAGATCTGATGAAATTTTATTGTGTTAATACAGTTTTGGTTCTATAGATTAAGTTCCCGATTGTATTGGGATTGTATTGGGGGTCATTGCATTTTCTAGCACAAACTTGTTTATTTTTGAAAAAATTGTCTTTAATTTTCGTTTACAATAAAAATGTATTAAACGTTTTTCACTAAAGAGATTATTAGTTGGTAGTAAGAAATATCAAAAATTGATAACAGTTTGTTTTTCCAAATAACTATTTTAAATGCATTATTTTAATTATATCAGTTTACTGGAACCAGTTCTATATGAAGTTTATTTAAAAAGTAAATATTACATGCATACTGTTTAAAAATTTTAAAACAGTAAATAAGTATGATTATCCTGAATTATTACGTTATAAAGTAATATCATAGATTACTTTATAATAAAGGCTTTTTAGAGTTAAACACTTAATGTATGATTGTAATTAAAATCACAAACGTAATAACAGAGAATAATATTAAGAAGGAATGATTAATGAATAGTACACATAAATAACTTTCATTGATTATTTATTGAGGACAACCATAAATATCCGGATCTTCTATGTTTATTAACAACCATAAAGCATGATTTTTTTTCTCTAAGGACAATTCACAAAATGGCAAGAAAACAAATATTGTTTTATGCTTCATAGAGTTGTAATAATGTTTCACCTCTAAAAACTTGTTTAAAATAATCTAACTAATTAAATTTAAGTTTCAAGTACTAACCTTTCTAATCAGTTTGAAAGTAATTATACTTTGCAAATAATTATGTTCCATCGTTTTAAAAAAATCTGGTTCTGTAATATCTTTTATGATAAAACTAAAGCATCTTGAGTTGGCAGCTTCAAATATGCGCGTGTGTTTGGTATGATAAGAGCTGAAATTTATTTATATTTAACGAGAGCAACATTTCAGCAAAACTTAATTTTATTCATGCAAAAGCTACTGATAGATAATGGACAGATAGTAAATGTTCTGAAATAGAATTTTCATTAAGGATTTTTTTTCCTAAGTCTAAAAACATTTAGATGCAACGAAATTAGTCTAATTGCTAGTGTTAATTAGAAAGTTTGCTTGTGTTTACCTAGTTTTTTTGATACACTCAACAAAAAATCCCTTTTGGACTAATTGCTTATTCAGCATGAATCAGTCAAACTAATTGGATGCTCATTCAATGTTTTTGCATCGTCTTTTTGCGTCTAAGTATTTTACTCCTAATTAAAAATGAAAGTAATAATTTTTTTATCGATTCAAAAAGAGTTGTTGAAAAACTTTCATTTTTTTCGCTATTTCAAAACCGAAATTGATTATACCTGTTTTTTATATGATGAATTATTCAAGTTTTTGAAATTTTACCCATTTAAAAGGTGGCACCAAAAATATTAACCCTTTGGATAATCAAACAGAAAATTTGCTTAATACAAATAAAATAAATTTACTGATGGTAAATGGTTCATTCGATTTAAATAAATAAAAAATAATTCATTTTCAAAAAACAGAAAATGGACACCAATAATACTTGTGTACATCATTTAAATAATTAATTCTAATGATTAAATGTTCCACTAATATTTAGAAGTAAAAATGTGTTTAATATGGTTGTAGTTTATTAATTTTAATGTGATCAAAGAACTAGGACACACAACCATTAAGTGCAAACTGTATGCACAATATTTTATATTCATGTAGGCCAAAATAAAGAAATGGTTGACAGTCAGATATTTCAGAGGAAAACAAAGAATTCGGATAAACAACCATTCCTAGTACTAACTGAACAAGGAATAATTTATGTCATTGTATGCCACAATAAAGAAATATAACTTTGGTATGGTTGAAAATCAGATATTTCAGGGGAAAGCAAAGAACTGGGATACACAGCCATTCCCAGTACTAACTAAGCAGGGAATAATTTACGTCATTGCAGGCCAAAATAAAGAAATATAACTTTGGTATGGTTGAAAATCAGATATTTCAGGGTAAAGCAAAGAACTGGGATACACAGTCATTCCTAGTACTAACTGAACAGGGAATAATTTACGTCATTGCAGGCCAAAATAAAGAAATATAACTTTGGTATGGTTGAAAATCAGATATTTCAGGGGAAAGCAAAGAACTGGGATACACAGTCATTCCTAGTACTAACTGAACAGGGAATAATTTACGTCATTGCAGGCCAAAATAAAGAAATATAACTTTGGTATGGTTGAAAATCAGATATTTCAGGGGAAAGCAAACAACTGGGATACACAGTCATTCCTAGTACTAACTGAACAGGGAATAATTTACGTCATTGCAGGCCAAAATAAAGAAATATAACTTTGGTATGGTTGAAAATCAGATATTTCAGGGGAAAGCAAAGAACTGGGATACACAGTCATTCCTAGTACTAACTGAACAGGGAATGATTTACGTCATTGCAGGCCAAAATAAAGAAATATAACTTTGGTATGGTAGAAAATCAGATATTTCAGGGGAAAGCAAAGAACTGGGATACACAGTCATTCCTAGTACTAACTGAACAGGGAATAATTTATGTCATTGCAGGCCAAAATAAAGAAATGCATAACTTTGATATCGCTATAGTTCAGATATTTCAAAGGAAAGAACTTTATTTTGCACCGTGCTAAATGCACTTTATCTCAGTACTGAAGCATTCTTAGACAAAATTTACGATGCAAATTTTCTTATATCATTAATCGGGTAGTATTACCATGTTTTTAATACACGATTTAGGTATTATATTTAATTAAACAATACATGAAATGCAATGTCAAAAAAGTAAGCAAGCATATAATATAAACATTTTTATTATGAAGACAATCACACTTGAATGATTTATTCTCCATAATCAATTTGCTCATAACTATCTCCTTTTAGGGTAAATTTTTCTTAATTTCATGTGACACTTTACGTATATTATTTCTATTTCACAAGTAAATTTAGGAAAGCGCCTATGAGTAAAATCTTTCATAGACTAGAATTTTGAGTTGAAAATCTCTAAAACTTGCGTGAATTTCAAGTTAATACCAAATAGAGTGCTCTTATACACTTTAAAGGATATAGTTAAATCCTAATACCAATGACTGATAAAGCTTAAATCAATCTATCGCTTGTTGGTGAAAAAGGTCGTGTTTTTCAAATCTCCTTTACTTTGGCGAACAAACAAATGATTAGTGTATATTTAAATCATTTTAACTAAACTCTTGTGTGAAAAAAGGGTAGGGCATGTTTTAAACGTATAGCAAATGCTTTTGGGTTATTATCAGTAGTCTAAAGGAGAATAAATGTGCAATTACAAAATAGCGACAATACCGGTGAACCGGTGAAACATAAGTTCTTGTCGGATTGAATGAACAAACATAACATAGTCTATTCAATTTTTTTGTGGTATACCTGTTTAGGCAGTGGGGATGTGATTGTTCCTGTTTTTCAGTGGCGCCATCTATGGCCAGGAATTCGACTTCTGTCACGCCATTCACACAACCACAACCCGTTTATAGGGCGGGTCACATTCACACACAAAGGAGAAAGGACATAATACACAGAGAGAGAGAAGGAAACATCCATGCCTTGCCCGAGATTCGAACCCAGGACCTTTCTGATGCAAGGACAGTTCCCTGCCCCCCTACACAGACCGGTCGGCAGCCTATTCAATACCAAGTAGTTTTCAATCATTGTTTCTGGTTGATAGAAAATATTCATTGCAATCCCTGATTTGCGAAGTAATTTTAATCTTCTAGTCGGATTAATTTGATAAATTAGTCATATAATCTGTTATAAAATGAATGTATATTTTTAGTTGTATGATAAGATATTTACATTAACACAAGAGTTACATAATTTATATTTATTTATTTTCCTTTTTATTCTCTGAAATTATCAGAAGATGGCCTCACAAATCATAGGTTGGTAAGAAGCTACTAAATGTAATTTAAAATTCATGATGTTGATTTTATTTTATATTTAATATTTTATATTTTTATTTAATATCCGTTGTTGAACAGTCGACCCAATTTTGAGTTTACGACTACTAATGTTCAACGACCTATCCTTGTCATTTTAAACGAATCCAGAAAACAAGGAAAGTCCTGGATCAGTACCCCCAGAGGTATTAATTTGTTATGGGAACATGGAGGGCTTTGCGACTCGATATATTTAGCATTCATCAGTCACCATTTACTACACGAGGATCTAACCCACGACTTCTTGGACATGGTCCCAGTGCCCTACCAACCAGGCAAACCCGCTTTCATGAAGTTGATATTATTTTATTTTATAACCGTCGTTGAACAGCCGACCCAATTTTGTGGGTTTACGACAACTAATGTCCAACTCCGTAGCCCTGTAATTTTGAACCCAATCCAGAAGACAAGGAAACTCCTAGATCAAGTATTGGTAGAAATTTGCTTTTATAGAGGACTTTTTGATAGAATTGACCCGCATTTGCGTTATATGGAGAGGAAGACCACGAGAACTTCCCACGGTTCGCCTGACGGCAAGGGGACTCTAACCCATGATCCGCCTGCCACTGAGGATATTTCAGGTCAGCACTGTGGTCGGTGCAAGCCGGATGCGGAATTCGTATCGACTGGGATTCGAACCCGGTTCGCCTCATTGGAAGGCGAACGCTCTATCCCCTAAACCATCACGGCTCTCATGAAGTTGATTGTAAGTAGTACACTTACCATAGAGAGGGAAGAGGGGTAAAGTTTAGCCATTACATTTATAAGTAGATTAAAAAGTATTTACATCAGCTCATTGTAAATTTGAATAAAAATTAGCTAACTACTTTATTTACCTAGAAAGGGATTGAGAATGACTAAATATGAATATAAATTTGAAAACTAAGCAAAAAAAAAAGAAATGTGTATTACAATTAATGGCCTGGCAAGAAAATACCCAAGATGCTTCAAATCCCTAAATTAAAGAATGTTTGTCCCCAAACTATCGAACACAAAGAGTTAATAGAACTCAGTAACTATCAATCGTGGCATTAGTGAAGAAATAATTGGAAGGCCCTGCACTTTTGTCCAAACGACCAAAAGGAAGTTCCTTCATAGGAAATGCTCCATCATTTGTACATAACCCCCACTAGATAAAGAAAAACAGTTAGTCGTCTTCTAGTAGCCGGGTATTCACGTTCATTGCCGATGATCCATGAAAATGCCCCCCTTTTCCCTTCTTTTGGGGCAGCCGCCCCAAACATACGCCCCATTGACTCACGTAATGGTAGACCAACAGATCTGGAAAAAAAAAGAGGAACAGATCCTGCTTTTCTACTGCAGACGCCAAATCAAAAAGAGGTAAAGGATAAAAAAAGAAAGAGAGAAAAGAGATAATATCACTTCATGATGAGAAAAATTCTTTCTCTAATTTCCCCTTTCTGATACGATTGCACCCTTGAAGTTCTTAGGGGTGGATGAGAGAAACTCAATAAGTAGGAGTTCTGGAGTTTACCTGGCATTGAAGGATATACAACTGCGCTTGGTAGTATTTTATATATAGATCTTGTGATTTATATAGAGGAGACAGGTTTTCAATTATTTTGAGGACATTTATTTAACCGTTGATAGGCTGTTGAAGAATTTAGAGATTACGGGTTCCCAAATTTTAATTTATAGATTGGATGAATGAAACCTAATAAGTAGGAGTTCTTGAGTTTTCGGACTTTAAAGAATATGGAGCTTAGTTTGATTGTATTTTATGTATATATCTTGCTATTTATCTGGAGCAATCTGGATTTCAAGTATTTTGTGGACATTTATTTAACTGCCGCTAAAGAATTTATAGATTATGGGTTCCTAAAATTGTAATTAATGAAACGGATGAATATTATAGATTGGGTTAAAGAAGCTTAATAAACAGGTATTGGTGAGTTTACCTGGCATTAAATGATGTAGAGGTGATTTTGGTTGTATTTTATGTATAGATTGTGTGATTTATATAAAACAAAGACAAGTTTTGGATTACTTAGTGGACTTTTATTTATTTGTTGATATGCTGCTGAAGAATTTATTGATTACGGGTTCCCAAAATTGTAACTTATAGAATCAATAAATATTATAGATTGAATAAAAGAAGGAGTTCTTGAATTTGCCTAGCATTAAAGGATATAGACTGTAGTTCGGTTGCATTTCATGTATAGATCTTGTGATTTATACAGATACGCCTGGCTTTCGTGTACTATGTGGACATTTATTTAACTGCGCTACTGTTCAACGACGGTAATAAAATGAAATAAAACAGTCCGAAAAGCCTTTCTCAAAAGTCACAAAATTGATCTTATTTATCTAAAAATTCCAATCAAATTAATAAAGCGTATGAACTGAAGGATGTGAGAGGAACAATTTTCCCGGGGTTAGCTGAAGGACCAGTTGAAATTCTTTACAAAGAGTAATATTTTTTGATTTAATATTTTATATAAAGAAATCGGCAGATAATTTTAAGTATATTTGCTTGTTATTAAGCTTCTTTAATATATAATAATATAGTTCAATAAATATAAAGTTTTCAATAAAATTATGCACGCATTAACCATAAATTTAGTGTATTTATTAAAAACTGGTATTTTGTGCATCAATAGGTAAGTTATCTTTTAAAAAATGTCTTGTCAATGAGCTTATAAAATATGTAAATTACATGTTTTCTTTTTATGGAAAGGTGAATTTCTCCCTTGAGCTCATGAATTCTGAGGCTGCCCCTTAGAATATGAGTCAATACTAACTTTAGTTACTGTAAAAAAGCATGTATTCATGTATTCATTTCAACCAAAAATTAAAGACTGTATACACATCGCAAAATATTAGGCCTTTCTTTATGCAGTATGTTTATAGACGCGATGCAGCAATCAAATTTCACAAATTTAAAATCTGACTGGTATAGCATGGTAACGAATGATGCTTATAGTAAAATCCATGTGTGCAGACTGGTGTTGACTTGTCGAATTTTAATTAAAATAAAAGAAATGTAATACAAATTTTACTGCCAGTGAAAATGTAAGGGTCCCTAAATTAGTATCTAGTAACTTCTCTTAACCGGGACTTGCTCATCTAGACAAAAACTCACTCGATTAAAAATTCATCCGACAAGCAATTTGTCACCGGTAGATAAAACAAGGAAAGCGTAATTTAATACCATATAACTCTACTTTGGACTTTATAGCCACCAGTATTTGATTAAAAAGAGAGTCCACAAAGTTTTAGAGCTACAGTTAGAAAAAAAAATAATACCCTATCATTAATAAAATTAAATAAATTTTATAAATTAAAAATAATGATTAAATCAAATTAAAAAGTATTTTAAGAATCTTTTGTTATTTAAAATTAACATTTAAATAATATTTATTTTTTTATTGAAATTAAATATTTGATTAATAAAATTCTTTAAATAAAAATAATAATATTATTGTTTTACAAGATTGCATTAGAAATCATTTCTTAAAAATTTAGTCTATCAGTAGAGGAAGAAAAAATATTTAAAATTCTATTAAAATGCTTCAAATGGCTGTATTAAAGTTTTAATTTTATTTAAAAGCCTTTCAAATATAATTAATTTCTAATTATTTTAATTTAAAATTACATTTCAAAATTATTTAGTAATTTTTTAAATCTAATATTTGATTAATAAAATGCTTTATATAAAATTATTTTATCATTATTGTTTTCTCAGTATCTATTACAAATTTTTGCTTAACGATGTAATTTAGTAGTAAGGAAAGTAAATACTTAAAAATCCTGTCAAGACATGTCGGAAGCTTATAATATAATTTAATTAAATGTATTATTTTTTTAATATTATTTAATTTTTCTTAAAATTAAAATGTAAACAATATTGAGTATTTATTTAAACATATTGTTTAATAATTAAAGTATCTTACATAAAATACTTTTATCGTTAATAATTACACAGATTCTATTACGAACTATTTCTTAAAAATGCGATCTAGTAGTAAAGAAAGTTAATGTTCATAACCTTATTAAAATTTGTCGAATTAGGAATTTTATATAATTTTAATTTAATTTAATGACCTTTTTTATATAATTTAATATTAAAAATTTTTACTTAAAATCATATGTTAATAATATTTGCTGTAATTAAATCTAATATATGATTAATAAAATATTTAATATCAAATTATTTTATCGTTATTTTTTCCCAGAATCTATTTTAAACTATAGCTTAAAATGTAGTTTAGTAGGAAGGAAAGGTAGTGCTTTAAATCCTATCAAAATTTGTTGCAAATTTCAAACATAATTTAATTTAATTTAATAACATTTCTAATATAATCTAATTCTACTCATTTTTATTTAAAATTACATTTCAGTAACATTTAGCATTTATTTAAGTCTAATATTTGATTAATAAAATACTTTATCTAAAAATATGTTATCGTTATTGTTTTCCCAGTGTCTATTACAAACTATTGCTTAAAGGGCAAACTATTTTTTAAAAGTGCAAACTATTTCTCGCAGCTAAGAAAGTAAGTACTTAAAAGCCTGTCAAAATTTGTCGCAAGTTTCTAATATAAGTAATTTCGCATAATGGAAGCAAGAGCTTCAGGTTCATATACAAAATAGTTAAATATTTATAACTTTCTCCTTAAAATGATGTATAATTAAAGAAAAACTAATTAACATTTCCGTTAGAAAGCCCCGTTGATTTCGAAACTCATCAGTTATTTAAAAACTCAGACGATATTTTCCTGCTACTGCGATGATTCAGACGAAAATAAAAAAAACTGTGAAAAGAATAATTTAATTAAACCTACCCCTAAAAAACCCAGCAGGAGAAGGAATCAAGCAGTTAAACTGTCAAGAATCAGGGTGCCTTCACGTGAAAGTAAATTGGCAAAATAATTATATTAACTCATTTTCACGTTTTGAGAATGCAGGGAAAATATTAAAAAATTCAAGAAAAACGTATTTTGCAATCCCAACTGACTAAAGAAGATAAAGAAAAAATTAAAGATGTACTCTTACGTTTAGGAAACTTGAAAAACAATTTTGTTTAACGGAAGTTTAGTAAAACTTGAACTTATTTATGCATAACGCAAATGCGTATTCCTCCCCTCCCCCCTCCCCAGAGATAGAGTAGAAGACAAAGAAAAATAAATGGTATAATTCGCTAACTGAAGATAAAATTAAATTATACACGCAAGGAAACTTTTTAGAAAACTAATTTCTTTCTTTTTTAGCGTATCTTTTAAACATCTGAATATAAAGGATATAGAATAAAGAAGAAATAAAACACATGTTAAACGCTTCATCTTCTAAATTAAATTTTTCTTTCAAGGTCCTAATTTATAACTTGCATGTTTATTGCAAAGAAAATATATGATGAAGATGACAAATTACCCCTATTTCATCTTCGTTTAATTTCGAGAAAATTAGTTTTAATATTGGATTGCTAATTGTATTAAACAAATAAAATATAATATAAATCAATCGCTGTACGTACATTAATCATATTCTTTAATTAATTGAAAAATTCTGAAAATTTCAATATATTGGAGTCCGATTGTTCAAACTTATCACGCACTAATTCAGAATTTTCATGACACGTTAAATGCATTTAGAAATTTCATTCGGTTTAAACTTTACCGACAATAATATTTAAGTTTAATTATTCAGATGAGAAATAATTCTATTTAAAAGATCTAAAAAAAAACCTCTGAAGTGAGAGATATATTTTTTAATTTTATGTATTTACAAAAATAAAATTTTTACGATACTCAATTACACCTCACGAAATAAAAAGCTGTATTCTAGTACACATTACAATAATAAATGAAATTTCATTTTCTGCTATAAGAAACATGAAATGATTCAGAAAAAATTAAACCAAGAAAGCAGCAAAGTATTAAATCAAGCGAAAACAAATGAAAAACATGAAAAATATAATATTAAATACTTAATACATTATCAGCTAAGTATAGGCTGTCATACAGCATCAATAATAACTAATACAAAGAATAAAACCATGAAAAGGAGCAAAAATCCGATCATAAAAGCACAAGTTATACGGTGTTATCTTGTCTCTTACTGCAAGCAGGTCTCTGACATGTACCATTTTAAGTAAGTACAATTTTAATTCGTCTTACGATTCTTTTTAAGTTTTAACCTTATCTTTGATCTAGAAAGAGAATATACTTCATTTGAAACTACTTCTTGATGTTACAACATGGCATGGAGCATTTTCGTTCTTAAAGTAACATTCGTCAGTTCTAGAAAATTGACAGAGAGTAGAAAAAGTAAGATTGTCGGAAAATCCCAAGTAGACATCGACAATCAATTTACTAAGAACAACATACAAAAATCCAAGCTTATGTTATAAAAAACACCACAAAACACGTGGTGTGTAAAAATACATGTTGCTACAAAATGCCTGTGGAATTAAAAAATAAACATTATTTATTGAAAAGTGCCTGCGGAATTAAAAAATAAACATTATTTATTGAAAAGTATCACTTTTATGACACATGTCACTGAATTGTCCATAATTTTATTATTTACCTCTATTCAAATAATTTTAAAATAAATTTTTATTATGATAGTTTAATCTTTGGAGAAAAATTATTACACTAAATTTCTCCTTTTTATGCAAGTTGTACTATTTTCTTTCTTCTTAAAAGCTGACCCGATGTTTGTCGTAATTGAGCTCTTGCTTGAACACTATTTTAACTATATTAATAAGCAGGGTTTTATCGTTTCAATAAAAAAGTATTTTCAACCTTTGAAATTTCAATAAAAAGTATTATCAATCTTTGAAATTTCAATAAAAAAGTATTATCAACCTTTGAAATTTCAATAAAAAGTATTATCAACTTTTGAAATTTCAATAAAATGTATTTTCAACCTTTGCAATTTCAATAAAAAGTATTTTCAACCTTTGAAATTTCAATAAAAAGTATTCTCAACCAACAAGATTTTACGATGGGACAAAGGGAAATTCAGTGCACATTTATTGATTGGTTACAGCATTCCGAAAATAATTCTGCATCTAATAGTTTGATTTGAAAGTGTAATTAAATTTCGGGTGTAAGAAATGTTTTTAAGGATGAGTTGTTGCCGTACTTAACAAATGAAAGTTCCTAATTAAAGTTTGTTCAGACATTGATAACATTACTGTAATCTTTCGCTTGACAGAGATAACAGTATCATAAAGGAAATATGCAACGATAACCCTATATGATGAACTTTTGAGACAAACATTTCGAAACTCCATTTTTCTTTATATTCTTCTCCTTCATTTACTTATTACAATTCTACCAAAGTACACCTTCATTTATTGATAATTCCTCCACAGGACCAGGCTTAAGATAATTTCTAAGTAGCTAAATCAGGAAGTTAATCAGAAACTAAGTTAGACACATTTTATTGACAGAGGCATACATTATTATTATTCAACGTGTGCTTTTGTTCCTTTTCAAAAGACATTAAGAGACGCCAACCGAGCAGTCCACCTATCCTCAAATCTCAAAACTTCGCCAAGAAGTTCCAAAAGAGAGTGAATGGCGAGGACATGGGGGAGAACAGAAACCCCACCAGCTTTCGCCGAATATATCTCGCCGACATCATTCTAATGAAGGACATTAAGACTTTAATTAGATTGTGCCACTCAAGGCCCAATTCAGTATCTCCAATGACGAAGGAATGTCATTGATCGGGAAGAGAACATGGGGACACCTTCCCTCATTTCCATCTGCAACTGCTTTGGACCAATCAGAGGGTAATATATTCAGAGGCTAACGCTCCACCGTTCCCTCATCCTTGATTGGTTACCTGTTGCTGTAGATGGAAAAGATTCAGAATACGAAGTCGATTTATAGAATGACGCCTGATGACGCAATCAAGACTCTGTAATGAGGATATCGAACAGTAAAGAAGGATTTTTCCTTCATTATTATTCAACCTGCCTCGTATGGTCCATGACTTATTAAAAATTATGCTATTAAAGTTAATAATACAATCAAGAATGTTAAATATTCCCATTATTAATAATTTGTTAACGAAAAGCGCCGTAGCAAACTAAATTATTACCTTTTCAGGTGATTGGCATTTTCAACAAATAAATGCAAAAATTGATTCAGAATAATTATAATTTTATTGATTTTTTTGCTTTCTAATTACATTGCATATAAAGTCAATTTTTTTCAGAGAACCACAAATAGAGCTGCACACATGAAATTCTTTATAATTTTATTTATTAATTAATTCTCACACATATACTGGGTTGTGTGCCCCATGCTAAAAAACGGCTTATAAACCCTTGTAAAGTTCAATATGGTAGAAGTATTATTTTACGTCACACTAGAGCTGCACAATGGGCTATTGGCGGCGGTCAGGGAAACATCCCTGGGGATGATCTGTCATCCCATTATTGATCCTCTGCAGAGGATATGTCTCTCTCTGCTTTGGTAGCCCGACGACTTGTGAGCGGAATAGAGCACTTTACGATTGAACAGTTTAACGAGGATCGATACCGCATTTCATTGATCCCTTCTCAGGCTGATCAAAGTGACAGCCCCTCACTGACCTTAGTCAGCAATGCTTGGCTTTGTTGATCTATTGGTAACTGTATCTTAAGATAAGTTCACGGAATAACAGTCAAGTAGAAAGATATCAGGTAGTACAAATTAGAGAAATACAGCACCAAGATACAACCTTTGTTACCTACAGATAGCAGGTAGACTTACAGCAAACGTTGCATTTTAATTTTCATTTGGTTGGCATAGAAATGATGAAAAATTTATCATTTTTTTTTAAAAAAATTAGTAGAAATATTAGTATGATAAGCTTGTTTCTTGAAAGATTGAATAAAGGCATGCAAAAACTTTTAAAAAAATGTATATATCATTTCTAGCTTCTACTGTAACCCTTGTTTTTGCCTTTTTTTTTATTCCAGCTTTGTCCAGGCTCTGAAATGCAATATTTTATTTGCGTTGAAAACGTGACGTTCAGGCCTACGTTGACTTTTAAAGTGTCAAAGAAAGTTCATTAAAACCTGCGCAAATAAGCCTTGTTTTGGTGATGGTCATAAAATCAAAAATAAACCTTGGGAGAGGGAATTTATCCTCTGTTTGAGAACGCTTTACACTCTTGATTTTTGAATGATGATTCATATTCGATTTCAAATGGCTTTTCTAGCATTGCTTTGTAAAGCAGATTCAATCTCGATATAAAAGGGTTGTTTATGCAAGCTTTCAGCGAACCTTTTAGCGCGCAAACTAACATAGTTAAATTTCACATTGTTTCAAGCTGACATCGTTTATTTGCTAATATTTTATAAACATCGTTGGGTTTTGTGATGAAGGTTATTGCTTGCATTAAAATACACCTTACACTGCTATTTGGGAGGCGGGATTTTAAATCGAGACCCCTACGCTTTAAAGCATTTGTTGAAAGCTTAAGATCCTTCTAACTTAGAATACTCATGAAGTATTTTATGTGTTGAACACCAGTCTGATGCCATCCATCGCTGAAGTTTCTTATAGCTTAATCATCAAATGATTATCTTATTCTAAACTTAGCAACTGCAGTTCCAGAAAGAATTATTTTTACGTTTCAATTCAGCTGATGTCTTTCAACTATATTTATTTCAATTTAAATAGTTATACCCATACAAAATGTTACAAAACTGCTGATAACAACTGCAAAAACAAAATTCATAACAATGCGGTGTCTGAAAGCAGAGGACTAGCGCGATAGGTAACTTATTAGGAAAATATGGAAAATAAAATAAAGAGGAATATTAAAGGGCAAAGAATACTTATTATGAATATTTTACAACAAATGCCTTAATGTGCGGCCATCAGCTTTACTACAGGCTTTAGATCGTAGAAGAAATGGATCATGCAGGTGTTGAAAGATTTCTGATATTTTCTTAATGTCTACTGCAGTGATATTTGTTCGATCAGACAATATTCTTTGGAAATCGCTCAGGGGCATAGTTAGAGGGGGTCAAGAGAGGACATTTATCTGCGGAAGCAGCGTTAGAGGTTCACTAAATTCATGAAAAATAATTATTAAAACAAACTGCAGAAAAAAATGTGTTTTTTTAATATTCCCAGTTTTATTTACTAGTCAAGAGCCCCACAACTTCTCCCAAGTTTTATCCCATTTAATTAAAAACTAAATTGGATACCTATTTTGAAGCTAGCATTGCTTGTAGCACATTTTAAACTAATTTTAGATCTATAAATGCAACATTCTTCTTCTTAGAGAAAATGATAATCATAATTATTCAATTTATCAAAAACAATAACTCGAATTAAAAACATCTGAATGTATTGTACACTTATATTTTAAACCAACACCACAAAACAGGGAAATCATGAAGAATAAGGGATTTTATCAATCTTGAAAAGTAGGGCAATTATGAAAAAAAAATTATTTGAAATATCCCAGAAAGTTAGGTGAATATTAATTAATTTGATCTTGAGGTACCTAAAAGTCAAATATTTTTTTCGAACAAATTAGTCTTATAATAATATTTTTTTTTTTTTAAAAAAAGGCTCGTTTGCTAGCAAGTATAAATGTTTAGTAATGCAGTTTATGTATAAAAATAATTTATAACTTTAAAATTATAATACAATTTATGCCACTAGCTACGAAAATCAAGAAAAATCTATTAAATCAGTCTAATATAATCAGGAAAAATGTAGGGAATTTTCTCTGAGTCTTAGAAGCACTCTATTAATAAAGACAAAAAAATTTTATAACAAGATATTTTGGATCTTTTACAAAGTTCAACCGGTTCCGAAAGTAGAATGCTTCATTAAAAGATATGCTACATAATATTATTTTCAAGATGTGGTTTAATTCCATTATCAAAAGCTTATTTTCCCATTTTTCGGTTTTCTCACTTCATCTTAAATTAGTCCTTAAGCCGTTCTAAATATATATTAAAATGCTTTAAGTATCTATGAGTTATATGATTGCTAAATATTTACTGTTTTCGGTTGTTAGCAACTGCAACAATGATGCGAGCATCACTCAAAAAGTAAGAAAACAGCTGATAAGATACTTATATAACGTAGGATCAATTTTGTCACTCCGATGTTATATTCTTCTGCCTTAAGAGGCTTCTACCCGCGCCATCTTGGAATTTAGGTTAAATTTTTAATTTTTGTTTTCTAGATGTTTTTTTTTTGTACTTAATAAACTTTTGCTGATATAGTATTATTCGGCAGCACAACATCTTTAAAAAAAAGGTGGAAAGTAGAAGGAGTCGCTTCATTGCGTCGTCGTCCATTAAGGAAGACGTGCTGATTGTTCTTGTTTTCCAGTGGCGCCATCTATGGGCAAGAATTTGACTTCTGCCACACCCGTTTATTGGGCGGACCCATTCATACATCCATTCATTTATTCACGGATCGTAATTTCGACCTGAACCAGAAAACGATCAATCTCCAATTCAGTACCTGCCGAGGTATAATTTGTTGTGGACACATGGAGGATTTTGTGATCCGACTGATTTAACGTGCACCAGTCACCATTTACTACACTGGGAGTTTTCGGCCAGATGAATTTGAACTCAGGACACTTGGCAGAACACTGGACTTACGTTTTAACGAACGTAAGTCCAGTGTCCTGCCAACCAGGTTATCCCGGCCCGGTCGCTTCATTAGATTAGGAGAATTGGCGGTTGATAATTTTTAAATTTTTTACTAATTTTTACTCACAGAAATTTTTACTCACTACTCAAGAAATATCTGCCATTTGTTGTTTTGAATCATAAATTTGAAAGAATACATTTGTACGTTTTTAGATTTTTTAAAATTTAACTTTATTGCATTTTAAAAATTTATTTGGGTGATACTTATGACGTAAATTGCATAAAACCAAAGACATGTATTGAAAATTTAAAAACAAATATTATATATCATTAAACTACCTTTCAGAAACTACTGATTGCAAAACTGTATTATTGTAATATTATCAGAAAAAAATTAAAAGATAATCTTAATTATCGCGCGCATTGTATCTCTAATTCTGATTGGGTGACGGTATTGTATTTTACATGTAACGAAAGATAGTTCATAATTAAGTAAATATACACCAACTGTTCATTTGTAAAAATTAAATAATGAGAATTAATTGTATGTTTAGAATTTTCCCTCCCTGTCACCACCCCTTCGATAGTTGAGTTCGGTCGATGAGGGAAAGGCCTCTTAAAATACGTTAGCCAGAAAATGACTTCTTATTTAAGTTTTACATCATTTGTGAATCATTTTCTATTCTGTACCGGTAATAAATGAAAACTACTTGATGCTAAGTGATTTTTACCAGTACGAAATGCTAAGCGAAAAATTACTTGATTTAGTGTTTTTCACCCAGTTCCAGTTTGAATGATTGATTAGAATTGAAAAGGAACTTCAAAATTTATTATTTATCAAATTTTATTTGTAAGATTAGCTAAAGTCGAATATTTCAATTCAAAGGCTTAGAGTATTTAAAATTTCCCAAAACATAATCTCAGTTTCAAAACAATTTCTCCCTCAGTTGCAATCAGTTTAGATGATTAATTAGGATTGAAAATGAACTTCAAAATTTATTATTTTTCAAATTTCATTTGTAAGATTAGCCAAAATCGAATATTTTAATTCAAAGACTTATCTTACTTGTTTTAGGAGTATTCAAAATTTCCTAAAACAAAATTTCAGCCTTAAGCCAATTTCTCACTCAGTTCCAACCAGTTTGAATATAAATTGATTAGAATTGAAAATGAACTTCAAAATTTATTATTTTTCAAATTTTATTTGAAAGATTAGCCAAAATCGAATATTTCAATTCAAAGAGTATTCAAATTTTCCTAAAACAAAATTTCAGTCTCAAAACAATTTCTCCCTCAGTTCCAATCAGTTTGAATGATTGATTAGGATTGAAAATGAACTTCGAAATTTATTATTTTTTAAATTTTATTTGTAAGATTAGCCAAAACCAAATATTTCAATTCAAAGACTAAGAGTATTCAAATTTTCCTAAAACAAAATTTAGATCTCAAAACAATTTCTGACTCAGTTCCAATCAATTTGAATGATTGATTAGAATTGAAAATGAACTTCAAAATTTATTATTTTTTTAATTTTATTTGCAAGATTAGCCAAAACCAAATATTTCAATTCAAAGACTAAGAGTATTCAAATTTTTCTAAAACAAAATTTTGGTTTCAAAGCAATTTCTCACTCAGTTCCAATCAATTTGAATGATTGATTAGAATTGAAAATGAACTTCAAAATTTATTATTTTTTTAATTTTATTTGCAAGATTAGCCAAAACCAAATATTTCAATTCAAAGACTAAGAGTATTCAAATTTTTCTAAAACAAAATTTTGGTTTCAAAGCAATTTCTCACTCAGTTCCAATCAATTTGAATGATTGATTAGAATTGAAAATGAACTTCAAAATTTATTATTTTTTTAATTTTATTTGAAAGATTAACTAAAATCGAATATTTCAATTCAAAGACACAAACAGTTAGTTGATACAAACAGTTTATTTTTTGTCNAATTTATTATTTTTTAAATTTTACATGAAAGATTAGCTAAAATCGAATATTTTGGTTTAAAGATATAGAGTAGTCAAATTTTCCTACAATTAAATCTCAGTTCTAATCAGTTTGAATGATTGATTAGGATTGAAATTAACTTCGAAATTTATTATTTTTTAAATTTTATTTGTAAGATTAGCTGAAATGGAATATTTTAATTCAAAGACTAAGAGTATTCAAATTTTCCTAAAGCAAAATTTCAGTCTCAAAACAATTTCTCACTCAGTTCCAATCAATTTGAATGATTGATTAGAATTGAAAATGAACTTCAAAATTTATTATTTTTTTAATTTTATTTGAAAGATTAACTAAAATCGAATATTTCAATTCAAAGACACAAACAGTTAGTTGATACAAACAGTTTATTATTTGTCTCTGTACCGTGTTCTGAAAGTTACTTAAAGTTATTCATCCATTAAAGCAGTTTTGATCCTCGGAAAAGAAGCTTTTCCACAAGCAATCAGTATTTTCTTCATGCAATGGAAGCAACTTACAGAGGTCTTATATCATCAATTTTAACTGTCGTAACAGAAAATTACGTTAAAAGTAATAGTTTTCCTTGAGTTCGATAACAATAAATTTTATATTATCATTCAAAGTCGTACTATGAGACGAATCATCTAGATTTCTTCTAGAATATCCAAGTACTACTCCATTTTTCTTTCAAGTGAAACCCGAAATAGGCTTATATCATCCATTCCAGGTTTAAAAATTGGATTATTCTATTTCAGGAATTTATCATCTGTTTTTATTTGGGATAGTTCCTTGTCGTATGTCAATAGACACCGCTTCTTCTTGATTTTCTAACAGCAGCAAGAATCCCTTTTCAAGCCTGAGTCCCTTCTTCTTTTATCTTCTTATTCATTCTATTTTCTATTCCTGTTCACTTTGACTTATTGTTGTTTGCTTTCCTTTTCCCTTTTGGAGGCAGCTTTTATGGGGGAAATAGTTGTCCTGAAATATTTTAGGGAACATTAAAATACTAACGTAAATGATAAGAGGGAACCTTTTCATTCAATTCATGCGTATTGATTAGTTATCGGCACAATACATTGGTGATTAGGTATAATTCATTATTTGTCAATACACCATTTATTCTATTTAGGAACATTAATGTGAAAGTGAAAATTCATATATATTGTATCTACTAAAAATTGTGTGAATTAGTATACTATTTAAACTAAAATTGAGAAAACTTACCAGAGAATTGATAATGTAAACAGAGGCAGCTTTACGATTGTTCGTTTTAAAATAAATTAAATATTTTCGCTTTAAGTTTTACATGGTTTAAAGAGCATTCTAGGATGTTAAGAAAATAACAGCTTAAATTTTACATTTCAAATCTGTTATAGATGATAGAAAAGTTCATGAAGCATAGTTCACAGTTGTTGTTGTTGTTGTTTTCGTGTCCATGGACCTTCAGATCACATCAAATGTCTAGACTATTGCGTCCGCCAGCATCGGCGTCTCTTGACTGTAGAGAACAGCTTAAAGATTGTCCTCAATTGGCATCCATCCCAATTTTAAAACATGTGTGGTGAGTGCGGGCACTCGAAAATGTGTTTTGGTGCCAACATGATATCCGGGCATTCACTGTAAATCATGGAAATTAGGTCAATATGTCTTCTGAGTGGGGTTATTCTGTCAAAATCAAAAAGCATTGCAGACAGCATGGAAGGAAATTCGCGTCATACATTCTGAGCTTGTTAATTATGGTAATTCGAAAAGCGTCGTTAACAGAATGGCATGAAATTCAAGTCAACTCATGTTCTGAGTGTGATTATTATGATAATTTGATGGGCAATGTTGCAGCCTGCCATGGAAATTACGTCAACTACTTCAACATATATATAAACTATGTCAACATATATTCTGATTTGATTATTCTGATAATGTGAAAAGCATTGCCAACAGCATGGCATGGAAGTTGCATAAACTAGGTCAACATATATTCTGGCGTGATTATTCGAATAATGTGAAAAGCATTGTCAACAGCATGGTATGGAAATTACATAAACTAGGTCAACAAATATTCTGGCTTGATTATTCGGATAATGTGAAAAGCATTGCCAACAGCATGGCATGGAAGTTACTTCTCGTGTTCTGACTAGATTATTATGATTCAAAAAGTATTGTTCTCAGCATTGCAAAGAAATTGCGTCAAATCATGTGCTACTCGAGATACTTAGGTATCTCGATTAGAACAAGATTATTGGTATTTATTACGTGGTGTAGATCTAGACATGGAATTATTTGATTATTTAGGCTTCAAATTTATTTTGCAGTAACTATCTGAAATGTGCTCTGCAGTGTATTTCTAGATTTCCTCATACACCATTAACGAGTGGCTAATAGTTAGAGATATATGGGGCATATGTGCTGACTTAACGCCTCTCTCCATACTACATCTATCGAGGTTATCTGTCATATTTTTCATAATAAGGGTTTTGGCTTATGTTTATTGTACTTTTTTACTGTACATAAAAGTATTTCAAGAAACATTAGAGTTCGTTTTCAAAATTGCAACAAATAAGTCTAGATAACACGAGTAAAAAATCTTCTAAGATGTACTTAACTTGCAAATTGAAAGTGGTATCCTTAAACGATTTACCGGGAACCCGATATAATTTGTAATATAATTTTTATTCTCGAAAAGAAAAAGAAAAAACTTTCGATGATGAAAGTTACTTTTTTCTAAGTAAATAAAACGTTAAGTATGTGTATAAACTTAAAACAACTTAAAAAAAGAGCGCAAATAATGTTACATAAGCTGACTATTTAGTTACCGCTAAACACTCTATTTGCTTTTCTTTCTCTGCTCATGCGCAGTCCTCTTGGCAAACTCCGATCTTTTATTTTGTTCAAACAAAGAATTCTGCAAAGTAATAAGACTTCTAACGAAAATAAAGTAATTTAGGGTTGTTTTTCGTCTTTTTATTTTGTCTAATATTACTTTATTTGGATAAACAATGGGGAATCATCAAATATGCTAGCATGGCGCAGTGAGTTAATGTAGGTTGATGGATTGACCTGCGTAGACAGCTTGTATTTATAAATTTTAGTTGAAATAAACGATTCGTAATTACTAGCATATTTGTTCCATTGTTTCAACTAAATCCTCATGCCGTGCTAACTAACCTTAAGGATTATGTCAAAAGTTGGAACAATTATTTTTAATTTTTAAACTAAACGTTTACTTAATCCAAACTTTAAACTTTTTTTTCAATTTAATTCAAATTTCTTGTTTTCTTCTTTATCATTGTTTATAACGCTGTTTGGCAAATCACAGTATTTGTCATATTTGGGTTACATAAGTATTGTAGAGAAAACGGAAAAATTAAACATTTCAAACTATACCGACTCACTCATTCTAATAAAATACAACGCCATTGCGAAAGTACGAGTAGTTTGCACAAATGAAGGAAAATTAAGCAAAATAAAAATAGAAAGATCACTAGAGCCCCTCGAAAATGTGAGTTTCGTTTCGTATTTACCTGAAGTTAGTACATCCCTGAGGAGGTATTTTTGTAAACTGAACTGATTTTCGAAATATGTACACATTGTTTTAGTCTTTTGTTCTTTTATTTACACATATTCAGATGTTTCTAACAATTGTTATTGGGGCTTAAACTTCATACAATGATGTTTGTGTTGTTGTTTGCTGTCAAAAAGTTTGATTTCAAAAAAAATAAATTAAAAAAAGAAGTATTTAAGTTTTGGCGATTTTACCCGGCACGAATATCCATTATTACGATTACTTTAACATAAAACTTAATGCATAAATTTTTATATCTTCATTCAATTAAGTATCGCGTTTTCATCTAATTCCATCGCAAACGCTATAAGTCAATACAAAATTCACAGCTTGTAAAATAAATATTTAAAACGTTCTAAAAATACTCCAACAAATAGGAAAGTCAGGATATCAGGTTATTGTTTTAGCCGTTCATTTTCTGCTTTCATGTTTATTGTTTTTAAATATTTTATACTTTTGTAAGGAAATGCACGCGATGAAGCAACGAAAAAAAAATTTCTGCCTGAAATATGGTCCCTCAGGTAACGAAAGCCCACGACCGTTATTTACGACTGTCGTTCGCAAACTCTAGTTTATGGATGGAGTGGGAATGCTCAGGTGCTGCAGAAAACTTTAACTTTCCGACAAATAGAAAACTGACTCTTGTAACTTTCGTTGATAGAATACTATATCGTGCTGGAAAGTTTGTATAAAGATAAATAAGGTAGTCAATTAATAACTTATTATTACGGACAACGAGAAGGAAAAGGTATCCATTTTGTTGAAAATTTACGAAGATGCATTTAGATAAGTGCATCTTTTAGACAAACACTCTAAGATATAGACAATCTCAATATAGAAAATAAATAAAAAAAGTATTTTTTGTAAATGTTTGAATTTTTATAAGCAAACATCAGGGGAAATATTTTTAGAGTCTCCTCAAATATATATTTTTAGAATCCTTGTTAAAAATGGTATTAAAAAAACTCATTCAGAGTTGCAAATCAATGTTTAAGCAGAAAAACAACAAACATCCTATTGAAATCCAGCGTATTACTTTTAAAGAAATTGGAACTTAAAAACACCACGTTTTTTATTGCCAGAAAAAAGAAGTTGTAAGGTAATTGTTTGAAACTCTTTCATTTTTCACTTCACAATCAAACAAATTTTGATGTTTCCAATAATTCGATAACGTTTTTTTTTTCTTTCTTCAAATTAATTTGACCAACCTAATATATATGCTTTTTGGGATTCATTTTTGTCAAGACTAATAAAAATTCATATTAAAGAACATTTGCAGAATGCATTGTACATACAACATAGTTATAATAATTTTTCTTAGAAATTATTCTCCGAGTTAATGACAAATACAATAATCAAACTTATTTTATGCAAAATAGTTTTCGTGTTTTTGAAAACTCAAAAATTTTGCTCATTTAATTTAAATAGATTCAAAAACAGAAAAAAAGTGACCACACTATGTCACTTATTTGATAATTATTTCTTTGGTGATTCTAATATGATCACTTAACACTCAATATGCCGATATTCTCAATTCAAAAATAAAATTTCTCTTTCATCAAATACCGACGCATGGTAACTAAATTATTAATTAAAATGTTAAGCGGATGAAGGTTCTAAAATGAACTATTCTTTTTCATCAAAAACTAATATGTGGTAACTATATTATTAGTTGAAGTGTTAAGTGGATGATGGTTAAAGGGTTATAAAAGAGACGTTTCTTTTTTATCAAACACTAATGAATGATAACTGAATTTTAAATTGAAGGGCTGAGTGGATGAAGGTTCCAAAAGTGATATTTCACTTTCATCAAAAAATAGTGCGTAGTAACTAAATTATTAATCATAGTGTGACGTGGATTAAGGTTCTAAAGGGGACATTTCCCTTACATCAAAAATTAATGTATGGTAACTAAACGGTTAATTGAAGGGTTGAGTAGATGAAGGTCCCAAGAGGGATATTTCACTTTCATCAAACAATAGTGCATAGTAACTAAACTATTAATTGAAGTGTTACGTGGATAAAGGTTCTGAAGGGGACATTTTTCTTATATCAAAACTTAATGTATGGTAACTAAATTGTTAATTGAAGGGCTGAGTGGATGAAGGCTCTAAAAGTGATATTTCGCTTTCATCAAAAAATAATGCGTAGTAACTAAATTATTAATTGAAGTGTTAGGTGGATTAAGGTTCTAAGGGGGACATTTCCCTTACATCAAGAATTAATGCATGGTAACTAAATTGTTAATTGAAGGGCTGAGTGGATAAAGGTTCCAAAAGGGATATTTCGCCTTTCATCAAAAAATAGTGCGTAGTAACTAAATTATTAATCGAAGTGTTAAGAGATTAAAGATTCTAAAAGGGACGTTACCTTTTTATCAAAAATTAATGCATTGTAACTAAATTGTTAATTGAAGTGAAAATCTGAAAACCCCTTTGTAATCTGAACGCAACGAGGTTCCCTTTTGTCCCCTTTGTAACGAAGGTTCCCTTTTGTAAATCTGAAGGTTCCAAAAGAGATAGTTCGCTTTCATTAGAAAATAGTGCGTAGTAACTAAATTATTAATTGAATTGTTAAGAGATTAAAGATTCTAAAAAGGACGTTAACTTTTTATCAAAAATTCATGCATTGTAACTAAATTGTTAATTGAAGTGTTAGGTGGGCGAAGGTCCCAAAAGGGATATTTTATTTATTCAATTTGCGTACATTACCTTAAACGTTTTAACGGTGTTGACTTTTGTGAGTGAGAAGACAAATATACCATACCTTAATTTCTTGAATATCTCATCGACAAGCTTTCATTTGACGAAATCTGTAAATCCCTAATAAATATTTCAATTGTTTGTGTCACGAAGCTTTAGCTCCTGGCTTTTCCATTTGCTGACAAAATCGCTTCCTTAGCTTATCATTGATTGTATCGTTCAAAATACATTTGGAATCCTCTTCCAGGTTGAAAACATCCAAAAATTCTCAGTCAATACCTTCATTCATTGACTTAAACAATGAATTTGTCAAATTAAATCTTATGACTATATTCGAAATCTTATGACTAAAGAAAAAAAAAATTATCGAAATTACACAGTTCAGTAAAATAAAAATCCGTTGTAAATCTCAATTTTTCAAAAGTGTATTTTAGAACATTTTTGCAGTGTTCAATTATTAGTATTTGTCTGAGAGAAGAAGAACCTTTGCGTCCAAGTTAACCTCTAATAAATAAGAAAAAATGATCTTTATATGGAACGTTAATTATTACGCTTTTTTATATTGAAATGTACTTATCGGAGAAAGAGTACCTGTATAAGCTAAGTTTACTCGCACGTAAGAAAATCATCCGATAATGACACACATACGTGTGTCGAATATGATTACATCACGATCATAAGCGACAGCATAGCAGATCAAGAAGGTAATATCGCTAACATTATCTACGACGATAATTACTATTATTCTGAATGTTGACAAATTTTGTTTGGGAAATGAAAGTATTGATCAATGTTGTCTTTAATAAAAGTATAATCAATGTTGTTTTTGCTAACTTAAATAAAAAAAAATAGTTAAATTCAAAAAACGTCTCGATATTGTGATATAGTTTTTGACAATGTATTATAATGTTAAAATTTGTATGCATCGGTTAAATGGGACAATGGAATGGTTGGTGACGACTCGAAAAAAAAATCTCCAACACAAAGTCCCCTTAACTGATAAGAACCCATTCCTATACTGTATCAATTGGATAGCTTAACTGATTCATACCGTATCAATTGGATAGCTTAACTGATTCATACTGTATCAATTGGATAGTTTAACTGATTCATACTGTATCAATTGGATACCATGCCTCATAATTCACTATTATTGTCTCATAAAAACTGTTACTTAACATCTGCGACACTTACAATGCATTCAAATACGTGGTAATTTTTTTTTTAAAGAAAAAAGATGCAAATCTTTTTTCTACCATAAACAAAAAGAAAACTTCCTACTTTTAATCCTTCTCTCAGTTTTTATTCCTTTCCTGAATAATAATTTTTTAAATAATAGTATTTCTTATATAAACTTTACATAATAATTTGGCATATCTTCATTGAGCATAAGCCTCTATGAAATCAGGTAACTCGTTTATCAATTAAACAGCCACCGTTTTTAATATGCCCTATTACTGCCCCTGTAAAACTGTTTCTTAACAGGCATACTTCGTAAGCGGTGAAGTAAAAAAAAATATTTTCATGGACCATGGAGGAAAATAATTTTTTTAAATTTTTATCGCACACACAGTTTTTATTCTTTGTACTATAATTTTTAGAATAATTGTGTTCTTGATCTAAGAATTTAAAGAAATATTTTAAACTCATATTTTCATTGTTTTTATCTTTTCAGATATCAGACAAAAATGTTTCCTGTAATTTATAATTTGACATGCATTTTCTAATTACAGTCTGCAACTCTTACTGTAAAATTGCTTCTCTGCAAACATATTTTGTGGGTGGTAGAAATAGGATTCAAACCTAATGACAATAACGCTGTTCTACTGTTGATTATTTATATTTAATATTTATTTATTTTCTGATGCAAATAATTTCAGCTGTATTTAGTGATGTAATTAAACGAGATGTTTTGTTAATATTAATTCTCGTTTCATCATTACATGTAGTTTTCTTCCTCAGATATGTGCTGTAGAAATAGGATACAAACATTGCGTCAACAACGCTGCTTTGCCGTTGATTATTTATGTCGTTTATTTATTCATTTTTTTAACTTTTTGAAGCGCATAACTTTTCGATTTAGTTAAAAAGATGTTTTACTGATATTAATTCTCATTTCATCATTACATGCAGTTTGTTTCCTTAGATGTGTTCTGAAGAAATCGGATGCAAATCTTATGACAACAACGCTGTTCTCTTGTTGATTATTTATGCTTTTCATTTATTTATTTTCTGCAGCGTATAACTTTCCGATGTAGTTAAACAAAATGTTTTATTAATAATAATTCTCTTTTTATCATTGCATGTAGTTATTTTTCTTAGACATGTGCTGTAGAAATAGGATGTAAACCTTACGACAACAACGCTGATTACTTTTTTATTTATTTATTCATTAATTTATTTTTTTAAGTACATAACTTTTCGAAGCAGTTAAACAAGATGTTTTATTAATAATAATACTTGTTTCATCATTGAATGTGGTAATTTTCTTTAGATTAGATATGTGCTGTAGAAATAGGATCCAAACCTTTTCGACGTTGATAGTTATTCAAGATTATCAATGATTATTTATATTTTTTATCTATTTATTAATTTTTTGATGAGTACAAGATGTAGTTAAACAAGATATTTCCTTAATAATAGTTCTTTGTTTTATAAATTAGCGTATTTCTTTTCCTTTATAATTTAGATAAACGCTTACTGAAGGACAAAATAAATAAACGAAATTCAAAATGAATTAATTGCTGCTTTTTTTGTAAAACATCCCACACTTAGTAAAACTCAAAATTTTAAAATGCATTCATTTGGGAATTACTTAATGGTTTGTTACTTATCGTAGAATTTAGCGAATAACTTTGTATACAGTTGCCATAAAATCAATAATTTGTTCCATGGTATTCAGGTCCATAACTTATTCAGGCGATAACTCAGGGAAGCCTGTAAGTTCAGTTCCGTAAGATGTTTGATCAAATTTAACTAGCTTATCTTCCATAAAATAATTTTCGAATTATTCAACATTATTGCGGAATGCTCTTTAAGACTAGTGTGGGAGATAGGATGAAACACTTAAGTTTAAAAGTCAACATCGTTTGAAAATTTACAACGCAATAAATTTTTAACTACAATTAATAAACTCTACAAACCATTACAGTTTCTTACCAGCTTATAGCCAGTGGTAAATTACGTATATTCACGAAAACATGTTAAATATGTTTTAAAAAAATGAGCATGCTATTCTATTAAATCATGATTCAAACCTGTTACGTAAATTTTCATTTTAAGTCAGGACTCGAAAGTTATGGCAACATTGTAAGGTAAACACTTTTCATTTTTTCATAAAATAATGACCCCCGATGTGTTTAAGCTGTATATCCTATTAGCGTCTGCGTTTTATATCCACCAGATGTCGCTTTTCCCCGACCTAAGCAGCACGCTTATTAATCGAGCACGCTAAAACTAAGGGGAGATAAAACGCTTAATTATTCTCAGCCAAAACTTTCAAATGCAAACATTATAATTAACGGCTACGAGAAAGCGCCTTGTTTAATTTAGCACGGAAAATTCTTCGCGTTTAACTCTCCCCTCCCCCATCTTGTTCTCTTTTCTTTCCCGCGCAAAATCCATTCTTTGTTCTTTTTTTTCCGGCTCCATTTGTTTTTCTCATTCCGGCAAAACTGTTGTTTTATTTTAGATAGAAGCTTGCAATAGTTTATCGCACCGTCACATGTAATTCCCAAAAGAAATTGACAAACGCCGGAGTTATTGTTTCTTAATGAACAGTTTTGTTTGTTCTTCAGGATCCGCCACTGCGAATTCGAATAAATATTAAAAACTGTTATTGCTGTTGCCAGATTTTCCGGACGAGAATATTTATTTTTCACTCTCGTGCGAAAAGCTTCATTTATTTTTTTTCCCTCTCCCTCTCTCGTTGCTGAAATTTAATTTTAATTACCTTTAAGGTTCGAAATGCTTCATCACTCTTTGTTTGTTTTTTTATGCGAGGTAGTTACTTTAAAATAATCCTTTGTGTATTATTGCAAAAAGAAAAGAAACAATCAGAAAAGCAGACGATATTTACCGTTCTTTCTCAGCTAAGGACTGTGTTTATTCAAGCTGCGAATAGAAATTGATTTTTTTTTTTTTTGGCTTTTTTCTCATCTTTTTTTTGGCAACATTCTTTTCCTGATCCTTGCTGAAAGAAGCTTGTCTTCTTGATGCCTTTCGACGCATAGCGCGAATGCTATATTCTTTTTATTCGTCTGCCAATGAAAAGCTGCGATTCAAGGTGATTGATCAAAATCACATGCGTCATCTACGGAACACAAGAAAATGGAGTTACTTTTTTGTCTGTATTTTTCCATTTCATCGCATTATGTTAGAGTTCAAAGACTTTCTTTAGATAATCTGAGTTACTTTTTTCCCACCTCTCCAAAGTTAATAAATTCAAATGAAAACGACGACACAAATAAATGTTAATGTGATTATTTGTTTCAAAAAAATGCTTCCAATTTATTTTAAGTAATTTTCCAAGAGAAAATATTAATTCTTTTTTATTTTAAATCTTTGTTACAAAATTTTCAGTTATACTTTTAAATTTGATCGTGTCAAATATTCTTTTTTCCCACTAAAAGATTTATAACGAAATCAAAATTGAACTTAAGAAAAATTAATGTTTTGAAGAAAAATAAATTCGTTAGCTGTTATGGAGTTTGGATTTTATCAACTAAATAATTTTTCCTTCAGATCTTTTTCCCTTAGAGATGCAAATTTCAAATGATGTTAAAGGAAGGTTTTCAAAAATATTTTATAACAAAAAGTTACATATTTTGGATGAAAACAATGCACCAATTATGAAGTTTAATCATCGCTTTTAAGAATTACGACTTTGGAACAAGTGTATGATTTTGAAATTTTAGTAAAAACATTTTAAATAAAGTTTCACAAAAAGTGTTTTTTAATACTACACTCAAGAAGATTTTCCCACTCGATAACGTTCAGTGACCATAAGAATATTATGCCCGTAAAATTAAAATGATCATAAAATAAATTTTATTTAAAATGTTCTTGCTCACCATTATACTTAATCAATTTAAGCATCTATCTATCTATCTATCTGTGTGTGTGTGTGTGTATATATATATATATATATATTTTTTTNCAACGTTTCTTCGCCGCGCATTTCGCTGTCGCGTATTGATAGTACTGCGATTATTTTCCCGGTAATTTTGTACTGCTAAATTTCAGCCCTATGTCGCTGTTGATATCTCCTAAGATATTCACGGCGGTCAATTTTCCTAAAAGATATAAGTATTTTAAAGTAAACTGTGTTCAATGCATTTCACACATTCAATACAAAATAAAAATCTCAACAAGATTTAGTTGGTAAGTTTAGTTGTAACATTTCTGCAGACAGCATTATTAAAAATTATTACCTTTACACATACATGCGTTCTCAATTTTGATTGGCTGTTTTGTGCTTTACTAACCAGAAGTCATCTGTGATTGGCAATGTGTTATCATTCCACTCTCTTCTTATATATAAAGATATAAACTATATGATAATCATTGATCTGGTGCTAAAGGAATTTCTGCTTACTGTTATCGTATATTTTGGTTTTACTGACACCTAAATGATGTTGATTTCTTACCAGAAATGTCAGTACTGTACTATACGGTAATTTTACCAGAATTTTTTTCTGGCTAGAAAAATAAGGCAGTATTCTTTTTGTACTTAAATTATAAAACTAGAAGCCAGTATAACTATTGTTAACTCTTATTTTCTATTTTAACGCTGGTTTCTTTTTCCCTTTAGTTTTTAAAGAAAAGGTTATTAAGAGAAGTTTGTTCCATCGTTTCCAAACAGGGATTTCATCAAATACTCCTGTCAAAGTGGAAGTCCAGAAGGAGCACAACATTTAAAAGATGGAGGCAATAAGAAAGCAAAACAAAAAGCGAATAATAAAACTGTCTGCAGTAAGTTCTGCCCATGCATGGCCATACTTTTACCTTCGTTACAAAAAACGGAAGTAAAAGTGAAGAACTCATACTTTTACTTGTTCTTTGTTACTTTTCAAATTTTTTGCTCTTTGTTCTTTTCTCGAAATCATTTCTAAGAATAAGTATAATTGCTTGTTACGAAAATTTTGAAGGAAACCGTTAAATTCTTTTCAGAAAATTTGTAAGAAGTTAAATAAAACAATGGAGTTTTCAGAAATTTTTTAAATTTATAAATACATGACATAATATATTATTTTAATAGCAAACTTCTTTTTCCTGAAACGCTTGTGATTAACATAAAACAGAGACGAGAAAAAAGAGCTGTTCTTTTATAGACCCGACTACTGAAGCAAATGGTTGATTGATTGATTATTCCAGGAGAATGTGCACTGTCTTTTATTTTATAACAAGCAATATCGGTAGTCTAAAAATCCGCTGTGATATTGGACGTGAACAACTGGTAAAGTGTAATAGTTCATACATTAAAAAAATAGTCAAAACTTCCAGAATGTGGTAAAATTTACAGTGTTTGTGGCTCAATAGGAACACAAAAATGTTAGATTATTCTTACTGAATATCTTTGCTAAAGAGTTTGGTGAAACTGACAATATATAATCCCACGAAAGTGAAGTGGTGAGATATTACTGGATTAAAAACTTCATTCCCTACAAAAATACATAAAAAGGAATAAAACAGTCGACATGATTTAAATGCTTCAATAATAGGCGCCCATTTTCAAAACTTGCCAAACGTGAATGAGAAGAAACAAAAGTGATTCGAAGTTTAAGCGCTAAGTTGCCAGCGAAAAATGAAAAAAATCCGCAATAACCGAACACAGCTTGTGAAACCAATGAAGTTTTTAATCAGGTAATGACATATGACTTCATAATGTGTCATAAAAGTTGTTAAATTTGGTAAAATGAGGTAATTTTATCATGGTAATTTGTGACATGGAAAAGAAAACACTTTTCGGTTAAATTTATTTTTCAGTTTTGTATTTTTTAACAAATGTGTGGTAATAAAAACTATAACTTTGGAAACCAGTATTTATGGTAAACCGTTAAAATAAGAACGGAAAAATGATTAAATGAATGCATTGAATACCGTATAGTTTGATTTTATCAACCAGAATTTTGTCTGAAATATCATTACCACGGAATTCGGTAATTTTACCACAATTTTTTTCAAGGAAAAAGTTTCAGAATTAGGACTAAGGTGCGCTTAAAAAACTACAACCTAATATGAACTATAAAAAACTACAACTTGAGAATAGTATAAAAGATGAATGTTTGTATACTATTTCCAGAAAAATAGTTTATACACTTTTTGAATTTTTGAGGACTATAGTCATTCGGCCATCTGTGCACTCCTTCCTCAAAATATTCCAAACAGCAGCTTTTCTGGTTTTTCTGGAAATATTCCTTCGTTATAGTGGCTGATAAGTTGAAAAGGGGGATTGTTAGTGTCAAGAATTCGAATAGGCAGTATCAGCATAGGTGTAGCCTGAATAAAATTTTCCGTTGGAAGGGTACAAGTTCTTTTTTCCTTCAAGAAAAAACAGTTTTATGTATTTTAAGATACTCATTTAATGTGATTTGTACTTTGTAAAAAATTGTGGTATAATATCTTTCCGATTATGATGTTGAACAATCCAAAATTTATGTAAAGAAACATTTTATTTCAGGTTAACACTAAATCGAGCGTTCACATTTGATTTAAAGGGTGTAATTTAAATCTAAGCTCTTAAAATTGAATAATATTGTACAAAACTGTCCCTCTTTAGTACTTTTCGGGAATTATTTTCTCTTCTGAAAACATCAATGTTGGCGAGGTTTGAATTTCAACGAACGCCAAGTAGAATATCACTAGTAGTTAATTTTTAATCCAGAATGCGTTATCAAGAGTATGTTGTCATTTTGAAGGCTGATATTCCTCAAAAAAAAAATTGCCATTATATATGTATGTTTGTTTTTAGTTGTAAAATGAGATTAAAAATACTTTTATTTTTATACCTCCGAGAGCTTTATTAACTGATTTTTTTCATGTAACATTTCCACCCGTTTCCGTTCTGTTAAGCCTATTTCGAATTCGTTTTCGGATTTTGTGCTACGCGAATGTTTGATTTGCAAACTAATTTTATTTTCAGAATTAGTGTATCTATACATTCTAAACATGCATTCTTACTTAACATTGTATTTTAAAAATAACTTTACTTGATTTTTATGTGTATCGTATCTTACTGTAATTATAAATTTTAATATTATAAAGTAACGAAAATGGTGAAAGCTACTTCACACCAAGTAGTGTAAAAGAACATTGGTGTAGAACACTAAATTCATAAGTTATGTATGGCGCTTCACTGCGCCACTTTTGGTGTAAATGCTACAATTTTTGGAGTGGAGATACACCAAAATTTTTATAGTGCAATTCTTGAAGCATTTCGAAGCTTTTGCTTTATTTTTCCAATAAACCTTTGATGTATTTTAATCAGAATTATTATCCGTGACATTGTTTCAGTTAGATATTTAGTTTTTGCTCTCCTACCACCCTATAGTTATTTAAATCCCCATTACTGGTACTAACTCAAAATTGGTATTCTGTAAGAATTATTAATAGTTATGTTATTTTAGAATTTAAGTTGAAAGTAATTGTATAAACAAATGAAAAACATTACATATTATCATTTAATGCTAACTTGAAAGTTTCATTATGTGACAGAAATAAGTAAAATATATTTGTAAAAGCGTGTAAAGTCCCCTATAAGGTCACAAAGTTCATTACCAGAAATAAAAGAGCATAATAGAACCTTTTACATGCTGGTGTTAAATATGCAATCATCATAATGAATGGTAAAGTTCATGCAGCATATTTATCACGTCTCAATCTCTTTGTTTCTGTGGCATTTCTGCCCCATACAAACAAGAAAACGCAGTGTTGTCAAAACTAATCCCCATCACAATGAGGAAACAGAAATTCATTCAAATCGGATATATTTTTCACTTTGGCTCATAAGTCCTGCACAGCGCATGCGCAATAACGATCTCGGATGAAGAAGATGTTAATGATTAATGAGCTTTTGCATTGATTTTGAGGCTTAGCGAGTCACAAATAGTTGTGTGGCCGTCAGTGCTGTCTGATCTCAAGAAAACCAGAAAACGCAACAGAAAGGAAGAAAAAGAATAGATGCGATACTAGACAAGAAGATCAGAGAGAAAAAAGATTTATTGAAAAGAATAGTAAAGCAATGAAGTACAGCTGTGCCACTGAAATATCGGAAACGCGAAATTATTTATAGAAGCTATACAATAAAGTTCTAAACTCAATCAGTTTCTGTAAAAGTGAGGCATTTAATTACACAGACCAAGAAATATTTTTTGAAAATTGTTTTAGTTTCTAAAGGATGATTTTTTTAAAAATTTTTTTTGTAGAAGCCATTCAATAAAGTTTTGACTCCGTGGATAGAGCCAACCGAGATTCGAATCCCAGTGATGGCTGGTTCATAGGAATTTTATTCCGGTTTGCACCGACTACAGTGCTGGATTAAAGTATCCTGATTTTGAATACCCTTTCCGTCGGGCTAACCACGGGAGTTTTTCGTGGTTTCAGTTAGCATGTAACGCAAAAGCGAGTTAGTTCCATTAAGAAAGTCCTCCACGAAGGCAAATTTCTCACAATACTTGAACCAGGAGTTCCGTGTCTTCTGGATTGGTTTCAAAATTACAAGATATTTGAGTCGAACATTGGTAATCGCAAACTCATAATTGGGTCGGTTGTTAAACGACGGTTATGGATTAAAATATTAAAAATTGAGCCGTGTTTTGTTCAGGGGATAGACGTTTGTCTCCCAATTGGGTGAGCCAAGTTCGAATACCAGAGGTGGCTGGTTAATTCGAATTCTGCTCCCGGTTCGGACCACCCATGACGTAAAATATCCTCAGTGGTAAATCATGGTTTGGAATCTCCTTGCCATCGGGCTAACCCTGGGAGGTTTTCGTGATTTTCCTTTCCAGCACAAATGTGGGTTAGTTTCATCAAAAACTCCTTTACGAAGGCTAGTTTTTCGAGGAGAATCCTCATCTTCTGAGTTGGGTTAAAAGTTTCCAGCCTAGGAAGTGCAACATTGATAGTCGTAAACTAAAAACTTGATGAGCTGTTCAGCGTCAGTTACGAAATGTAAAATAAAACTTAGTTAGTTGGATTCAGTTAATTGCAGCATTTAATTACACAGGCATTCAAAAAATACTTTTTAAAAATTGTTCTAGATAATTTCAATATTAATTTTTTTCTGATTTTTTCCCCAATGCAACCCGTATGCATTGATATTTATTTATCAAAAAGGCAGCTCCGTTGGCCACTCTTTCAGCGGCACCATATCAGCTGGGCCAACGCTGCCCCTACACTAAGAATAAGTCTAAAAACAAAATAAATTTATTTATATCACGTGAGGGATATTTTTATAAAATGATTGCATATTTTCAAATTTCGACATTTCATATAAATTTAATCAATTAAAAAATCCGTATAAATTACAATTTATCACAGTTCAAGTAATTAACAAAGGAAGGATGAAAGTTAGTCTTTATATTGAGATTGTTTTTGAAGTTATACTTCTTATGCGACTTCCAACAAGGTTGCGTTAAACGTTTAACGCTACATTTTTATTGGCCGGCAAATCACGTGGTAGGATCCAGTTTTCTCTCAATCATTTCCATAGTGTTTTGGTTCTCACTAGCATAAAAGTCATAAAAGTATTGTTTTTCTATAAATATTTTTTTAGTTTGATTTGATACACATATAATTTAATAGAATAGTATTTTTTATTTTCAAATTTAGTGGATAACAATTGTAAAAAAGGAGTGAAAACAATCCCACGGACAATGCGACGGATTTAAGGTTATATCAAGGTGCGTCTCTTTTGAATATCAATTGATTGTTAGGTTTTCTCTTCTGAAATTACATTATGGCGTAGTCACATACATTATTAATACAAATACATTTTCCATGGGGAGACGATGAGGCTACCACAAGCACTTCCACTGGTTCAGGAGGTCCACGAGGGAAAAATGCACAATATTACCGTTATTACAGAGCATGAAAGAGAGCGGAGCAGGAAAAAGAGTCGTTGAATAGAACTAGTGATCCTTCTACGACTGCTGATTCTTCTACAATTAACGTCGCAGGTTACGAAGTTTAACTTCTTCCGCGCGGAGGGACTCCACGCACTATTTTTTTTTGTAACTAGTTGCTTAATGTTATCCCCCCCCCATTCCCCCCAATGCTACACATATTTCAAGTATCAACTGAATACATTCATCAGCACATACATGCATATGATTGATGAATGTACATTCGGATATCAAAAGGGCAGTTCTGTTGACCACTCTTTCAGCGGCATCATATTAACTTGACCAACGCTACCCCTACACTAAGAATAACTCTAAAAACGAAATAAATTTATTTATATCACGTGAGGAATATTTTTATAAAAGGATTGCATATTTTGCAAACGTCGACAATTCATATAAATTTAATCTGTTCAAAGACCCGTATAAATTGCAATTTATCGCAATTCAAGTGATTAATAAAGGTAGGATGAAGTCTTTATATTAACGTTTTTAATTTACCGTAAAAAATTTCTTGCCGCTTTTTCTCTTTTGAACTTTACTACAGTTTGCAGCATCTAGCAATAACCAGCTAGCATGCTAACATTCCATTTCCTTTAATAAAGCTTTTCCATTTATTTCATACCCTATTGAAATCTTTTACTTTGTTTCTCACTAAATGCACTTCAAGTTTTGTCTAGAAATTCTACTAGACTCTAACTACTCTATAAAGCTCTAACTACTGCTTAAATCCTTGATTTTTTTCCCCATCTCTTCTTTCACAATTTTGTTGTTTGAGTCCTTTAAGCTTGGAATTGAACCTTGTAAGCCAGAAATCTGGTGAAGTAACAACTAGCTCAAAAGACTTCCATTTTTTTCATAAATTTTTCATCGAGTAATATTTCAAAATTTTCATTTTTCATCATTTTTCTGATGTTTTGTTCACCATGCTCGGAGAAAAAAGTATGGACAAAGCAACCTTAGACTGTCGCTTTGATTAGACTGTAGAATCTAATGTCTTTTTGAGTCGATATTTTTTAAGTATTGCTGATTTTAGCATTTTCTGTCTTATTTACAAAGAAAACAGATAAACTCTGTTTACACTTTGTGCTGACCAAGTAACACAGAAATAACTTTCATAACAACACAAATGAGACATTTCAGATCAGCGCGAACAGAATTGTATTACCTATACCAGATTGAAATTATTTTTGTTCGTGTTCAGTGGTTAATCTACCAATTCACTGTTAGCACATAAATGTATTTAACTCATATAAATTAATATTTTTTGTAATAGATGTTGTAATAGATAATGTACTAAATTTGTAGGGCATTATATATTGCAATTTGTGATGAAATTGTGCATAGGGAATTTTTTTTCATTATTTTTCTAATAATCATTTCTTAGCTATACTGCCAATATTATATTTATTGCTGGTCTGTGTTATCAATTGAAGAATTATTTAGAGTTAAGTGGTGGAATTCGGAAATATATCAAAGTCGTGGAATAATTTCAATAGGTGACTTACATTTGTTTATATTTCATAATTACGAAAAATTTAGAAAATATTTCATACTCTCATACTTGCTAAAACATGGAGTTTTTAAGTTACTTATATTTTCTTTAATGATATTGAATGGTATTCCATATGATATTAAATTAAATCTACTATAAATTTCAATTTTAATAAACCATGCATATGTTATGTTGCTTGCTTAAAATTTTTGAAATTGTTTTTTTTCTTTTAAAACTAAATAAGTTTAAATTTATTTTCTTTCAAATTTATTTTTGAAATACATTTTGTTTTGGAATATATTATCAAAAGCTGAAGACGGAAACGTATTTACATAGCTTATTAATTGTAGTATAAAAAATGTGTAAACACTTTAGAAAAAAACTGAATAAAATGATAAAAAATAAGATAAACCATAGAATCCAGATTAAATATTAAACTTACATTTTATCTAGAACGATTGCAAACGAAATTCATATAGTTCACAAAATCATTTAGTATTTCTTTCAATAAAAGAAGATTAAACAATTTAACATTAGGAACTTCTATTTAATACTGAACTTCCTTATCAGGCAAATGCTGTTTTTTCAAATAATTTTTCTTTAATATTTCAATTTCTAAAATAAAGAAAACTGTTTTTCCAGTTTAAATATTTAAAAAAATTAATTTAAGGAAAAGTTTAGAGCCCTACATTTTCAAAACATTTTCAAATTCATTATCTTTTTCACTCGTTATTCCTTGGCATTCAAATTTTACAGATGATCGACTGTGTGAAAAAATGTCATTTATAGAAAACAAAAAGAAAAATTTGATCAATGCGCTTTGAAACTCCTTATGGGGAAAAATATATTCTACATTTATATTTCTTTAAAAAAAATTATTTCTCCAATTCAAATTTTTATAGAAAAAAATAATAATGATTTGAAAGAACCTTTTTACCTTTCTTTTTCAAAACCCTACAGTGCGTAAAATTAAAAATAGAACACCTTAATTATTTTTGATCTAATGATCGTTATTATTTCTCAAGCTAGGAGAAAATCTTCATGGTTTGAAGGGTTAATCCTAAATGCACTAATTAATATCCACAGAGAGTATTTTAAGTTTTAAAAAGCCTTTTATTCGATGGTTTTGGATTTTCAACCCTGCAATCTATGAAATATGGTTCCTATCTTTAATCATTTAAAAATGGTTAAAATATAAAATACAGCTAATTTAAATCAGGTGTGCGGTCGGAAGTTTATATATCTTTTTATGATAGTTTCATTCTTTGCATATTTCACCATATCTCTGAAGTCATTTATGAATCTAACCATTTTTACGAATAGCGAAACTAATTTATCCGATAATATAGCAAAATAAACGTTTTAACTATTATTTAATGTTTTTTAATATTGAGGGAAATTTTTTGATTTGTAAGCAGTACATATTTTAACAGAATTTAAAACCATGTAATTTTATACTGCTTTTTCCAAGTTTCGTATGAAATCGGTAATTTTTCGTTGTAAGTACCAAATTTAGAATTAAATTTGTAAAACTTTAACAAAAATCATAATTTGAAGTCTTTTTTTCTGTACAAATTCTCGACCAATCATGCTAACATTGACATAGTTAAAAATGGGCTCTGGAGCCATTAATATTCTTTTAAGTAGTACATGAATATTCAATCAATAGATCAAGAAAAAAGTTAAGAGTATATCATATCAATTACTTTTGCATTATAAATCCCAACTTTAGAATAATACTGGTAAATATTTAACAAAAATCGTATTTTTAAATTTTTATTATGCAAGAATTTTTTTACGAATCATGCTAAAATTTGCATATTTAAAGTTGGTTCACGAACCAATCATATTCTATTTAATACATGAATATTCAATCAGTAGATCAAGGGGAAAAAAATTGACCGGGATAGCCTGGTCGGTAGGGCGCTAGGCCCATGTCCGAGAGTTCGTGATTTCAAACCCCGCCGGCCAAGGACTCTCCGTGTAGTAAAGTGACTGCTGCACGTTAAATCTGCCGAGTCGCAAAAGTCCTCCATGTTCCCATAACAAATCAATACCTCTGGGGGTACTAGATTGGAGATCGATCGTTCTCTGATTCAGGTAAAAATTACGATCTGTGGATGAATGAATGGATGTATGAATGGGTCCGCCCTATAAACGGGAGCGACGTATGGTGTGGCGGAAATCGAATTCTTGGCCATAGATGGCGCCACTGAAAAACAAGAAACGCACACTCTGCCTTAAATTTGCTCGGCTTCACCAAACAGGCATGCCCATGTGGCAAGTACAACACAACAACATGTGGCAAGTAGAAACAACAACAACAACAAAAGAAAAAAAGTGAGAGTTTCATATCAATTACTTTTGTATTATAATCGCAAGTTTAGAATAAAGTAGGTAAATATTGAGCAAAAATCGCATTTTTAAATTTTTATTCCTCAAGAACTTTTTGACAAATCATTCTGACACTAGCATATTCAAAGTTATTTTTCGAGTCATTAAAATTTCTCCTAATACATAAATATTCGATCACCTACTAGGTCAAAAGTCTTTAAATTTTTCCGCCTTTTATTTTGTGCACCGTACCTTTTTAGAAATATTTTTATTAGAAATTCTTACGTCTGCCTCAAAACTTTTAGATCACAATGTAAAAGCGATCCAAATCCATTACTCTTTAAAAGTTTTGAAAAGATTATATTGTTTTGGAAATGCACCTATTTTATATATGAAACATAAAAAAATAACAATAAAGTGTCCTAAAAAGGTCTAAAATATACTCCTCAGAAGACTTTTTGAATAATTTCCCCATAAAAGGACAGAGATGAAAGGAAATATTGGTTCTAAACGCGTATTTGTGGTGCAATATTTCAAACCCAGATAAATGCGCGGACATTTTGATGGCAAATAAATGCTATTATTACTTATTTAAACGCAATACAGAGATTTGGATGTATGAGTAGTAGCATTTCAAAAATCCGTATTAATATTTTATATCTTTTATTACCTTCAAAATGAGAGTTGTTATACGTTGCCCTGAATATTTGAACTGCATTTATGAGAATGAATTCTACTTGGCGATATCAGACAAAAGTTTCTCCTTTTACATATTACGCCACATTTATTTTATGTCTGGTTCTTTAGAGATTGTGTATTGAAATTTCGTTTGAATGTTTGCTCAATACGAAATCAGTCAATGGAATTTGCGTTTGATAAGAGATCGTTTTATGTGTTTTTTCTTGAACTGGCTAAAACGTTGTTTTGAAAGGGTAATAGATTGTTGCAAATCGAGTTTAATTTTGTGATAACGTGATTTACGGTTGATTTTGATGAAACATGTTATAAGATGATTTACTCATATGAAAATAAATTCTATATGTACCAAGTTTTCATGGGGATGAACTATTATTTGCCGTATTGCATAAAAATAAACATTACAGAAAGTTATATAATCATATATATATATATATAGTGGCAAGTAGAAACAACAAC
>NC_092213.1:54330692-54344413 GCF_043381705.1 Parasteatoda tepidariorum | reverse complement strand
ATATCGAGTATAAAAATCATATCTGAACATGTCTTGTTGCATGAATAAAGAACCAATTTTCTGGCTCAAAATCTATTTCGAAAAATTTGTCAAGGTGAGTAAAATTTTATGCTGTCATTTTCCTGATTTCTTGAAATCATTAATAACAAAAGCTACATAGATTAATCTAAGTTATTTTAAGAAATACTGTTGTTTTCTGCAGAATATAAACGTCTTCGGCCAAAATATTAAATTAAAGTAAAGTTATATGCTATAAAATGGCGAATTTGTCATTATCCTGGCTGTCATTTTCCTGGCTTATGAATGCCAGGACATTGAAGTGTTACCAGAAATTCTTTTTAACTGCTAATACTGCAAAGAGGGAAAGCAAATATTAACCTAATACCAAGTTTATGTATGATAGTAATATGCTTGTATGTAATCAAAGGTATTTATTTATTTAATGATTGATTATTATACACAATTTTATTCTGAACACATCAGCAACAAATTTTTTTTTGTTTCTTTCTACAGTGGATAAAAGGAATTAATTTAAGCAATTTAAGGTCCATCTAACATAAAGGCTTAAGTTGAGTTACTTACTATTAACTTAAAATGACTGCTTTTTAAACTTCTTAGGTAATATGTCATTTTCCTGCCATTCAAGATTTGGTGAATTTCTATTTTATTTTTTTTCCCGAGCAAATGTCAATAAACTACACTGCTGTCCATGAGATATTAATAAGTGTAGCTAAGGAAGTATACAAAAAATTTTTTTGATTATTTTGAAGACTTTAAATTTGAAAAATTTTTTTGGTCTGAATTGTCATGTTTCGTGAGAATCACCCATATATGCCGTTAAATATATACTTTTACGATCAGTAAAGAAAACAGATTGTTGAATCATAAGTGTGATAATTTAAAGCGATTCAATAAATTTTAAAGATTATAAAAGCACTTGAAAATATCACCATTTTTTCCTTTTCAGTACATTATATTTGCAGTCATCATTATTTTTTTTATTTTGTATAAAATAGCTAAAAGTCTTTTTTAAGGGAAATACACTTGTGTAAGAATTTGCAGACTTGGTCGATTATCTCTGGAACTGCTGGACCGATTTTAATGAAGTCTGATATGCACATGCGTAGATACAATACAAAACAAATAACCATTCAATAATTGTAATACACACGCATGATCATGCGTGACACTCGTTGGAGCCGGATGGTATGAAATTGCCACAAGACAATTTAGGCCAATTGCCACAAATGATAAACTGGCTTATTTCAAGTATAAAATCATGCTGCAATGCTTGTATATCTGTAAAAGGGGACCACATCCCCAACTGAAAACAATTTTTTTTTGTTTATTCTGCAACCACTGTTTCATACCTTCCGACTTCAACGAATGTTTGCACGACCATGCGTGTTTATTACAATTGTTGAATTGTCATCATCATCATCAACAACTCAACTCATCCAACCTTACACCTTACAGTAAGAAGGATAAAAGCGGATAGCATAGATCCTCTACTACATCATCAACTACAACTACAACTACCATTGTTGAATGGTTATTTGTTTTGTATTGTATCAATGCATGTACATATCAAACTTCATTTAAATCGGTCCAGTAAATCTAGAGATAATCGACCAAGTCTGCAAATTCTCTTAATTTCTTACACCACTGAAAATTGTCGTAAATCGAGTTTAATTTTGTGATAACTAGAGTTATAATTGATATTGATGAAGCATGTTATAAGATGATTTACGCATATAAAAATAAATGTGAGTTTTCAGGGTGATGAATTATAATTTGCCATATTGTATAAAAATAAATATTACAGGAATTTATAATCCTTTATGATTGATTGTATACTTTTTGTAATAAATACAAGTTACCTTTTTTCCAATGCCCACCTGGATAATGACCTAGGTCATACAGGCACCTGAAGGGCATATTTGTTGGCCACTCTTTCAAGGCACTATATTAAGTGGACTAACGTTGCTCCCACAGTAAGGACAGATAGTACAGAGAAGGAAAGAACATCCATGCCTTACCCGGGATTCGAACCCAAAACCTTTCTGATGCAAGGGCAGTTCCCTAACCCCTATACAGGCCGGTCGGCAATACAAGTTACTAAATTTATTAATCAGTATGTTACTACTCGATTTGCAACATTCTTACTTTCACAATCTATAAAAGAAACAGATTGTTTTTCACAAAGTTTGCTTTTGTGACAATTTAAAATGATTCAATATGTTTTAAAGATTATAAAAGCACTTTGAAATAGAGTTATTTTCTCTCTTTAGTCCATTATATTTGTCGTCTTCATGATTTTTATTTTATGTTGTTGAAACTGCCAAAATGTTGCTTTGTAAAGGAACTAAATTGTTGCAAATAGAGTTTAATTTTGTGATAACAGTACTAATGGCTGATAGTAGTAGAAAAGGTCTTTAAATGATTTGCGCGCATCAAAATAAATTTAATAATTTATAGTGTTTTCATGGTTATGAATTTTTATTTGCCATATTGCATAATAAATATTACAGAAATTTAAATTCATTAACGATTGATTACATATTTTTTTAATATAATAAACAATGTTACCTTCATGATCTGTAAAAGAAAAGGATTGTTACTAAGTTTGCTTTTATAATAATTTCAAATGATTTCATGTGTTTCAACGATGATAAAAGCACTTAAAAATAGAATTATTTTCATCTTTTTAGTCATTTTATACTTGTAGTCTTCATGATTTTTATTTTATTTTTATGAATTGCTTCATAAATATAGTAAAATTCGTAAAAAGTGAAATTAATGTTAAATGATGTAAGCTTTTTATCTCTCTTTTAACTAAACATATCTTACTGACATAATCCTAATAGTAGAATATAGAAAATATAATCATTGGATCAAAAGTTATTAAAGTGTTCGTTTTTTACTCTGCGTACTGTACCTTTAAATTCAATCAATTCAACCAATACAGTAAATTTTTAATAGAATGCTTAATGCAACATTGCTTTGACATGGTTCTATTAAATAAAATTAAATATTGAACCATTGTAATTTCAATAAAGCCTTGATTTTAGATATGGACATAATTAAATTATTAATATTTTAATATTGATATTCATAGAAAAATAAAATATAAAACTTATTATTGAACTGTTAAACGTAATTTAGATATTTACTCGGTTACCTTTTAGAAATAGGATATAGTACATGAATTGCATGTTTTCTGATTTCCATTTTTTTTAATATTGTATGAAGCACAACAGATAGAAGTTTAAAAAAAACTGAGTTATTTGCGTGAGAAGTTGAATTGAAATTCTCAGGAGAGAAATGTCAATATTTGAGTTAAGTAATTTGCCTCATACGGTTGTACTTTAATATTTTCATGAATAGGGTTTATATTATTTTTTCCTAAAGACTCAAAGCTCTTTTGTATTCCTATATCAATAAAATTTTCTACGGATTGGGCTAAAAATTAATTATAATGATATTTTGGGATTTTGTGCGTACCAAATAAAATTAAAACTTGATTTTATTTACTTGAAATCAATAAACAGTTACGTTTTTAGCTTTACAGTTTCAGTTGTGCATTTTTTGTTTTTCTAAATTCGTTTAAAAGATGTAAAATAACTTTTTTTACACCCTTATTAACTATTAGACATTATTAAACTAATTATACATAGTAGAGGTAAACCGACAACCAGATGACTCAACGACATCGCGAAAATGATCTGAAAACCCTAAAGATTAGAAATTGGAAGTGGAGATGCTGGCGTTTGTCAGCTGTTGAGGCAGCCAAAGCCAGCACGTGGCTGTTGCGCTGACAAAGAAGAAGAAGAATTACACATAATACGCTGAAAGAGTTCGGTAAGTGAAAACTTAAAAAAGGAAAACAGAATTAAAAAAAAACATGGGAAAGGGTAATTTTCTATCTTATATATTAAGTAATGTATGTATTAAGCTGAACAACGTCTGAACAGGAATACTACAGTTTCGATTTCATAATAGATTCGATTTCATAAAACAAAGAATAGAAGGGCAAAACACCGAAATTCAGAAGAAAATACAAGTTACTACATGAAAAAAAAATATTATTAACCAACAGGATAAAAGGAAATAAGATTTAACCCGATAATCAAACGATAGAAGAGAGATAAGAAATATGTGTAGTTTGATAGCGCAGGAAACATATAACTTGACAGGCCCCTAATTTATAATTACCTGAAAATTTCAAGATACGGTCTCTATCCCTTCCATGCTGATGAGACATGGGTATCTCTTTTATATATTTTTTACTGTCTCTCATATTACAAGCAAAAATATATTTTAATATTTTTTAATTTTTAAAAATATTCTAATAGTTACTAAAAAAATCTATTAGATTATCTGAATTATATTTGTACTAAAATATAAAATCAAAAAAAGAAATTGAAACTTTTTTGTCATTCATATTCAGAAAAAAAAAGAATAGTAAATAAATAAATAAATGATTTTCAATGATGAATAACTGTTTCTTTTAGATCTGAAGAACTGAAAATAATAACTGCAAGTTTGAAAAAAAAATATTGTTTGGAAGTGAACAGTGTTTGGAAGATTTTACCTTTAATGTAGAAAAAGACACCAGTGTTTCATGCTGTATTTCATAAAAAGAAATATTAAAATGCTAAATATTATATTTTTCACTTATTTTGACCTAAATTATTACCAAATAATGAAAAATATGTTTCATAAAAATTCTGCGTCAAACTGTGTGCAACATATCTTGAGAGGTTGCCAAAGATCATCGAGAAATATCCCAGCGTCTTATTTAAAATTAATAGATGAAGAAAGGGTCAAATAGGGGACAAACAAAAACATTGTAGTCTATACAAAGGAGATATCATTTTCGATGTATTTTTTAAGCTAAATAGAATATTATAAGTCTACAAGACTAATAGTTAAGAAGTCATTAAGCTTTTATGTAAATAAAACCGTCACATATTTTGACTTATACTTATATAAACTTCTGGCATTGCCAGCTAAGCAAAGGTGGTGTTATTTCTATGCATGTTTGTCGTCATACTAAATCGATTGAGACTAAAATAATGTTTAAAGGGCAACTAGTTCAAAATTTTTGACAATTTTTATTTATGAGAAATACAATTTACCTCTTATGTAGCCTAATATGATAATGTTCAACATCCCTATATTAGCAAAAGAAGATGGTGGACACAACAAAAAGCTATCTAAAAAACTGCGATGATTAATACTCGATTTAAAACTCTTTCGCTTCAAAAATATACAGTTTGGAAATAACAGTCTACATGTTTTAAACGCTGAAATACATTCCCACATTTTCAAGACAAGGATGATAAGTTACAAAAGTTATTTGAAATATAAAATTTTTTATTCCAAATCACTTTTGTTTATTCTATTCTATTTTATTTTATAGCCGTCGTTGAACAACCGATCCAATTTCGAGCTTGCAACTACCAATATTCAGTTCCGTAGCTTTGTAATTTTGAACCCAATCCAGAAAACAAGGGAACTCCTGGATAAAGTATTGGGAGAAATTAGCCTTCGTGGAGGATTTTTTGATGGAACTAGGTTGCATTTGCGTTACATGAAAAAGGAAAACCATGAAAACCTCCCACAGTCAGTCCGATGACAAGGGGACTCTAATCCATGATCCGTCTACCACTGAGAATATTTTACGTCAGCACTGTGGTCGGTGCTAGCCGAATGCGCAATTCGTATCAACCAGTCATTGCTGGAATTCAAACCCGGATCACCTCATTGGGAGGCGAGCGCTCTATCCCCTCAGCCACTACGTCTAAGAAGCCTTCTAATTGGTTGTAATGCGAACATAGGTGGTGTTTAAAATAAAAAAATTTCTTTAGTTTTTAAGTTCTACTGTGAAAAATATTAGTTTTTTGCCAAATACGAGTGAATATTCTATTGATTTTTTTTGTGTCATAAAAACTGGTCTATAAATTGGTATGGTCGAATTAATTTTAAGTTAACTTTGTAAAATGGCATTCCGTGGCATTGTTAAATATATATTTCTTTGGTTTATTCCTAATATGCAATACTACTCGAGATGTTATCTCATATTTCACTGTGAATCTTATTCTTTTGCCGTTAATGGTGATAGGCCCTACTTACTACAAATAAGTATTTTCCTCTTGGAACTTCAGCTAGAGGCCAGGGCAAAAGCAAATCAAATCAGTCCAGAAGAGAGCCTCGGGAAAACTGTGGGGTTGAGGGAGACAATTTTGTGTGCCCGAATAATTTCGTTCTAGAAATACAGTGAAAGGAGCTCAAAAAATAAATATATAAACAAAGCTAAAGAAATGGGAAAGAATGATTTAAAGTTTTGTTTGGGATTACAACAAATAGAACTGGTGCATTTAATGTGTTTTGGTACTATCTTATCTTTATTTGATGAAAGAACACTATCCCTAGATTTTATAGATTTATTAAAATTTTATTTTGTAATACTTTGGAGTTTTACAAATTTGAAAGATACCCAATGATTAAAGCCTATACTGTGCAAAAGGAACACCGGATTATTTTGAATAACAATTAATCTAATGATCGGATCTTCACGTTCTAGCACTCAATATTAATGGTTCGGGAGGTTGATTTCAAATATGTTAATTAATTAGTTCAAATGATATTTTAAGTAACAAAATCGAACCAAAAGACGTTTGTTTTTGGAAAAACATACCTTCTCGCTCCCGTGAAAATTACGGGGTGAGATTTCGCTCGCCATTTCTCGCTCCCGTGATATTGACGGGCTGGAGTGTTCAGTAGTAACGTGCCAATAAGAATAAAGTCAATTCATTTCTTTTGCCCGGAAAACATTTTGTTTCTCATTTTACGCACCAGATGGAAGTACTAGGCTATTCTTAAGGCAACTGCAGGTAGTTAGTTTATTTTAAAGTAGATGTGAGCNTTCCTCTTGGAACTTCAGCTAGAGGCCAGGGCAAAAGCAAATCAAATCAGTCCAGAAGAGAGCCTCGGGAAAACTGTGGGGTTGAGGGAGACAATTTTGTGTGCCCGAATAATTTCGTTCTAGAAATACAGTGAAAGGAGCTCAAAAAATAAATATATAAACAAAAACTAAAGAAATGGGAAAGAATGATTTAAAGTTTTGTTTGGGATTACAACAAATAGAACTGGCGCATTTAATGTGTTTTGGTACTATCTTGTCTTTGTTTGATGAAAGAACACTATCCCTAGATTTTATAGATTTATTAAAATTTCATTTTGTGGTACTTTGGAGTTTTGCAAATTTGAAAGATACCCAATGATTAAAACCTACACCGTGCAAAAAGAAAAAAAAATTAAATAAACACCGAACCGAATTATACTGAATAGTATTTAATCTAATGATCGGATCTTCACGTTCTAGCACTCAATCTTATTGGTTCGGAAGATTGGTCTCAAATATGTTAATTAATTAGTTGAAATGATATTTTAAGCAACAAAATCAAACCAAGAGACGTTTTTTTTTTTTGAAAAAAAGCATACTTTCTTTAATACTTTAAAACATACTTCTCCTTCTCGCTCCCGTGAAAATTACGGGGTGAGATTTCGCTCGCTATTTCCCGCTCCCGTGATATTGACGGGCTGGAGTGTTCAGTAGTAACGTGCCAATAAGAATAAAACTAATTCATTTCTTTTGCCCGGAAAACATTTTGTTTCTCATTTTACACACCTGATGGCAGTACCAGGATATTTTTATGGTAATTGTAGATGGTTAGTTTATTTTAAACTAGTTGCAGCACAAATCAAATACGTAATACAAATACAAAAGCCAAAAAAAATAGGCATTTTTATGACCGTTTTCTTGAAAGTTAACCGATCGTTAAGGGGATATAAAAGCATACGTCTCCTACTTCTGTATACGTCTATAAAAAAAAAGAAGATTAAATAAAAAAGTTTCTAATATTTGTATTGCATATGCAGGTCATTAATAAGGATATGAGAGTGCTGCTCATATTCAAGCCATTTGTCTTTCGATAAAATTTATGGTCAAAAGTGAAAGTGGATTGCTCTAATAGTGCGGATACGGTGTGCGAGTTTATTTATTTAAATATATTTTTTTTTGTTGAAACTAACTAATTTAAAATTCTTATGATGTAACTGAGAGACAATTAAGGGCACTGAAAATAGTTTTAGATCGAAAGAGGCAATAATGCCATCATTATTCATAAACGCATAGTGCTCATTTACAAGTGCGAGTTTATTTAATGTGCGATGTGCGAGTTTATTTATTAAATTTTTTTAAAGTAAACTAATTTAAAATTCTTGCGATATAACTGAGAGACAATTAAGGGCACCATAAATAGTTTTAGATCGAATGAGATAATAATGTCAGCATTATTCATAAACGCATAGTGCGAGTTTACATGTGCTAGTTTATTTATTTAATGTGCGATGTGCGAGTTTATTTATTAAATTTTTTTTAAAGTTAACTAATTTAAAATTCTTGCGATATAACTGTGAGACAATTAAGGGCACCATAAATAGTTTTAGATCGAAAGGGACAATAATGTCATCATTATTCATAAACGCATAGTGCTCATTTACAAAATCACATGAATTTTTATTGGAAAAAAGTATTACAAAATAAACTTTACATCTCAATTTAATTAATAGGAAATAATACATTAATTCGAGCCAAATGCTGAACTACAAACTTTTGCATCAAGCAAATGTTTGTAATTTTTATTGAAAATAATGAATGCGTTTTAATTTATCACAAAGCATAAATACAAGGGAATTATCTGCTTAAATGAATTCTTAACTTCCACACAATCAATTGCTTCATTTTAGTTATTAAAATATTACAGCATGGCCTTCCTTTCGTACTTCAATGATTAAATTCATTTATATGCCAACAGTATATTTTTTTCTCGCCAAGCTTTGAATACAGAGAAGACAGACAAAATGATTATATGGAAGAGTCTACAGCATACATATATAATAATATCGTTGTAAGCAAACGGAAAACAAATCATTCCAAGTAAAAACACTCAGCGGAATTTCAATCTTATCGAACAATGACGTTCTCATGGCATCCAACAATGAGTACTTAAACTTAATTTGAGTGCAGGTGGCTGATGGGAGTAATTTCCGAAGCCCCGACCAAACAAAACTCCAAAGTTAGAAGTAAATAGTTGGTCGGAATAGGCGGATCGATATTAAACGTTCCAAATTAACATTAATATTTTAACTCGCGTGTAAATTAAGTGACACTAATGGAATTTAGTATTAGGTCCTGCCTCTCTCTGTATATGTAGTCGACGTTTCTAATTAGGTCGGTCCGCCGAATGTTTTCGCGGTCGCAAGCGACCGTGCGTAGTTGTGTATTAATTAAGAGAATTGGGGGAGGGTCTTACTGTGGGTCAATTCTATGGGTTTATCGCTGAGCACTGCAAAGTTTGATTACAAGTATCCTCTCGTAAATGAAATTGGAACGCGGCCTTTATTAAAAATGTTTGCGCAGGGATATTGCAACAGTAAATATCGTTTTTTATAACTTTATTTATAAGAACTGCTGTCGTTTCATGTTTATTCATTTCAGATATTGCTTTTAACTATGTGTTATTAAGGATGAAAAACTAAGAATCATTTTGGCAATGTTTATATGCTGAAGATAGATTTTTCGCGTTTAAAAGTGAAATAAATCAGATTTTCTAGTGCGAAACATGATTTTGTGCCTAAAATTTTTTAGAGGGATTCTATTGACGTTTAATTATGCAACCCACTATTTTAAGGCTGGTTGATTACTTTTAACTGAGAAATACAACACACAGCTGCGCTTACCGACTGGTTTGAAGTTCTGCCTTTCACATTTCTATATCTTTACTTTAGAAGATATCCCTGGAAGATATGGACCTGCGACTGTCTCTTTTATATAGGCATAGGCTGAAGCACATGCCTCTCAATGCATTAAAGCTCTATTCATATACTGACTTCACGAATAATGAACTGTAGTACTCTACAGCACTCATGTTATCTGGCACAAAATAGCCTAAATAACTAAGCAACACTCCATGGTTCAGAAGGGACTTTAAAACAAAACTTTCTCACTTCCACAGAATGGCTTTGTGTGAAATGCTCGCGTCTTTTGATTTATAAAGGGAGTGTATTGTACTAATGCTTCCTAAAGCAATCTAGGTTATGCGACCTGCTTTATGCTGAGAAAACATAATGCACAACTGTGTGGGCCGAATGGTTTTGAGTCACGTTTTTGCTATCGCTCATTCCACTGAATGAATAAAATACTAATGTATTTAAGTTGAAATGTTTTCTTTTAATTTCAAACTCTGTTGGGGTATTTTATGGCACGCTAAACATTCTATTAAGTAGAAATGTAGAGCTTAACTTCGAAATTTTCTGTGTCGTGTAAATGTTTCGAAGTAAAAATTAAGCCACGACACGCGTAGTTTAGCATCACGTATATCACGATTCTCCATTATTTATAGTTAAAACTAACGTTAAAGATCGATTATTCAACTAAATGGCCACGCAAGTGTGACGATGTAAATATCAAATTGCAACACGCGTAGGTTCGATTATCCGCAATGAAAACTAATGTTAAAGATTGATTATTCAACTAAATGGTCAGGAACGTGTGACGATGTAAATATCAAATTGCAACACGCGTAGATTCGATTATCCGCAATGAAAACTAACGTTAAAGATCGATTATTTAACTAAATGGTCACGCACGTGTGACGATGTAAATATCAAATTGCAACACGCGTAGATTCGATTATCCGCAATGAAAACTAACGTTTAAGATAGACTATTTAACTGAGTGAAGGGGTACCTGCATAAAAAAAAGTAACGTACGCCCAAAACAATCAGTTAATCGGCAAAGGTGCTCCTGAAGCTAAGGCTCCACAATCTTGAGGAAATAATTGTGACAATGTGACCAGTATTGAGCACAACCCCCCTTTACTTCAAAGAAACACTGATACTAATGAGCAGAGTGTATGTCAAATAACTACAAGGGATAGAACCCCTATCTTTCACAATGACAACTCAGTATCCTAAGCCATTGAGCTCTCGTTGCTCATCCGCATTGATCATCGTCATAACAAAGTTCCAAAATGGGTAGCGAATCATGTTCTCTATGACATCATAAACAAGAATTACGTGTCAAAGCTTAAGTGTTTCTNTAAAGATCGATTATTCAACTAAATGGTCACGCGCGTGTGACGATGTAAGTATCAAATTGCAACACGCGTTGATTCGATTATCCGCAATGAAAACTAACGTTAAAGATCGATTATTTAACTGAGTGAAGGGGTACCTGCATAAAAAAAAGGTAACGTACGCCCAAAACAATCAGTTTATCGGCAAAGGTGTTCCTGAAGTTAAGGCTCCACAATCTCGGGAAAATAATTGTGACAATGTGACCAGTACTGAGCACAACCCGCCTTTACTTCAAAGAAACACTGATACTAATGAGCAGAGTGTATGTCAAATAATTACAAGGGATAGAACCCCTATCTTTCACAATGACAACTCAGTATCTTAAGCCATTGAGCTCTCGTTGCTCATCCGCATTGATCATCGTCATAACAAAGTTCCAAAATGGGTAGCGAATCATGTTCTCTATGACATCATAAACAAGAATTACGTGACAAAGCTTAAGTGTTTCTTAATACGCATATATTGTTTCGTTGGAAAAGCAATCATGGAAGGATACAAACCGTAAAGCAGTAAAGATTCTCCTCAGGATTTATACCACTGAAATACATGTTGCAAAGACAGCAAAAAAGTAGTCATAGTAAGAAATTCCCTTTATTATATACTAATACAAATACAAACATTTAGCTGATACTTTCGCAGCTGTTTCCTCGAATTCCTTTCGAAGACATGACTAAACTGTTGTCACTTTACTTACCTTCACACTGGTAATACAACGATCAATCAGTTACAGATGCATGCAATAAGAATACTTTTCAATTGGGATAGGAATACGAATCGTCCAATGGGAATGGTGCAAACAACTAGTTGCCATTCAGGACCACAAAATTCCGACAAATGACTGATTTAGTCCACATAGTGATATAGTTCAGCCTCTGGCTTGGACATCTTTGCAAGGTGCAAAAAAATAAGATACACATTTCGTCAACGGAAATCACGTGAATGAGTAAGTCAGGGAAATGAAACATGAAAATACAAATACAAAGGGTTAATTGATTAATAAATATATACCAAAAATACTATTAACTCTAACTTTCTCGCGCCCCCATGCAACATTTGAATAGTAATTACGACAAGGTGTTGCAAAAAAAAAACGCTTAAACATTTAAAATATAGCATGAATGTGTATCACAACAATGTCGATAGGATCACGCATACAGCAAACATTATCAATTAAATGGAAGCTCGATATTAAAATCATGCAGATATGCTAAGCGATATCTATTGTATCTGATACTGTTTCAATCGATTAACAGCCCTGATTTTCGTCTCGTTATAATGTCAGGAAATCATTATTCAAATATGGAGAGCTGATTATGATTCACTTGGATATGGAATGTGATATTGCACCAAAAAAGTATCGATTGATTGTATCAGATTGTGGTTTTGCATTGTATAAGAAGGATGTTGCATTACTCATCGCTAAAAATATTGCCACATGAATTACATGATTTAAACCAAGAATTATCGTTTTAATTTTGTAAAACTTAAAGATAAATGAATAAATGAAGATGTATATATTTAGTGACAAAATATTAGTAATGAATTTGGCCTTTTTGTTCTTTTAAGTGTAATTTTATAACACATTTGAATTTATGATATCGCACTGGAAAAAGAATTGAATGTAGTTATTGAATGATAGTGAATGTAGGTATGACCGAAATGATTTATGGATCAATTCTTTTTCACGAGATGAATAATTATTTTTCAGAAAGTACAATTGAAAGAAATGCATCACTATATTAGAGTGTTACCAAATCAGCAATTAATTTTTGTCGTACTTAAGATAAATGAATAAATGAAGATGTATGTATTTAATGATAAAATATTAGTAATGAATTTGGCCTTTTTGTATTTGTAAGTATGATTTTATAACACATTTGAATTTATGATACAGCACTGAGAAAAGAATTGAATGTAGTTATGAATGATAGTGAATGTAGGTATGACCAAATTGATTTATGTATCAATTCTTTTTCACGAGATGAATAATTATTTCTCAGAAAGTACAATTGAAAGAAATGCATCACTGTTAGAGTGTTACCAAATCAGCAATTAATTTTTGTAGAACTTAAGATAAATTAATAAATGAAGATGTATATATTTAATGATAAAATATTGGTAATGAATTTGGCCTTTTTGCACTTGCAAGTGTGATTTTATAACACATTTGAATTTATGATACAGCACTGAGAAAAGAATTGAATGTAGTTATGAATGATAGTGGATGTAGGTATGACCAAAATGATTTATGTATCAATTCTTTTTCACGAGATGAATAATTATTTCTCAGAAAGTACAATTGAAAGAAATGCATCACTGTTAGAGTGTTACCAAATCAGCAATTAATTTTTGTAGAACTTAAGATAAATTAATAAATGAAGATGTATATATTTAATGATAAAATATTGGTAATGAATTTGGCCTTTTTGCACTTGCAAGTGTGATTTTATAACACATTTGAATTTATGATACAGCACTGAGAAAAGAATTGAATGTAGTTATGAATGATAGTG
>NC_092213.1:54320959-54330483 GCF_043381705.1 Parasteatoda tepidariorum | reverse complement strand
ATAAAATTTCTAAAACTGATATCTCTTTAAAAAGATTAAAATTTCGGCTATAATTAAGTCTATTAAAAATTTAAATAAGTGAATTGCAATGGAAAAACCTGCATAAACAAATAAATTCTAGTAAAACAAATAAATTCGTGATATAAATCAAAAATTGTCAAATAAATTCGTAATACATAAATTCGTGAAAAAAAACGCTTTCGACAAAAAACCAAAATAGAGATCTATCGACAAAGACTTCTGCCTAGCTTATGCTCTCCCTGGTTATTTCAGTTTCCGTTTTTAAAAGCGCTATATGTTGAGCCATCTTAGCTAGATTTGGCATGTGACATTTTTAGCTGCAATCATTGGTCTATTTTCTAGCGCTGCCATTCCAGGAGTTGTAATGAGGCTTTTTTTTATCGCCGTGTAAGAGAAATATATATATAGATTGATATTATTCATGTGAAACATTTCATTTGAAATTTTGGCTGTAAGGTTCACTTCAAAAATAAAGAAAACTTCCTGACTTTTCTAAGTAGGTTTATGAAAAATAAAAGTATTGTACATAACTTTTTGGACTAATAAAATTTAAAGCTTGAGTTTTTGTACGGATAATGCAACATGACATTTATAGTGATGAACGAACATAAAATATACTTGTTACTTACAAAACAATTCAGAGTTTAATTTATTCAACTTGTAGCAAAATAAATCAAAATGGTGAAGTTTTATTAACTCTATTACTTTTAAACATCATCGGCCATAAATTTAAACAAAAAAAAGTTATAAAACAAATTAAAACTTGACGGAAACTTTAGATATCCGTCCCCCTGAAGTTTCAAATCAACATAGAATAATCTGAACGCTCCGGGGATGATTCTAGATTTTACGTGTTTCTATATACAATAAAAACACAGTTGTCTCACGTTATAGTCAGACTATTTAATCACGTGATCAATAAATTTAATTAAATAGTCTGACGCATTTTTTTTATTGCTGTTGGTGCATTTTTATAGGCCGAAAAATCACATGTTAGGATTCAATTTTCCTTCATTGACATTAAATTTTTTTTTTGTTTGCTTGTAACCAGCATAAAATTAATAAAAATCATTAAAGTATTGTTTCCCTATAAAATGGTTTTTTTTTATCCCTAATCAAGCCCCAACCCTAAGCTGCGTTAATGGAAATACAGAACTATAAGCTAATGCTAAAAACTCGTCTCACTTTTCTACAATCTGCAATCTTATACCTGCTGTAATACCTGTAATATTTATTTTTCATTTTCTACTTTATTATTAATACATTTTTGAATTTGATTGTTTTTTAAATTAAGAGATTTAAACTAAAAGAGTTATTTCTTTGTTGCAGCCTAATTCTATGATATTTCCTTATTTATATACATTTTAAGATAAACTTGTTTAAATCAGTGTTTAAACGTATTAACCGTTGTGGTTACAATATGGTATATGCACAAATTGTAAATAATATATCAGCTTGTTTGGTAAGCAAAAATATCAAATTACGGTTGTAAGTTCACCAAATTTATAATAATAATAAAACTTTAATATAAAAATGTTTTAGCTGAGAAAAATTATTTATGTTTCCTAAAGATCTTAATATAATCCTAAGGGTACGTGAGCACGTGAGCAACAAAATAAAATAAAAATTCTTGAATTCTTTTTTTTTAATACATAAGTGAATAATTTCTGCTTTCGCTGACAAAAATGTTTTATGCCTAGCACTATAAAAAAAATTCTGTATAAAATTATGGTAAAAAGCACTGATGCACCAAGTGTCGGTACTTTTTGCCTTAGAATTTTACGTGTAAAAAAAACTGATACTACGTAATTTTTACAGTTTTACTGTGAAATCTCGGAATTGATTTAATTAAATAAATATTAATGTAAAAACAACCAAACAATTTGTACGGTAAAGCTGGATTTTACTGTAACATCACTCAGGGTGTCAGTACTTTTTACTGTGATTTCATCCGGAATTTCTTACATTTTTTGCGAAGCAATCATTGGGATTGGTAAGCGACAGCGAATAGGGAGCCTAGCTCCATAATGATAAAAAATACGAGAAGTTGAAAGCATGAGTCTTGGAGCACATTCGGTCCATTTTCGCTGAAATAAACTGGCTATTGGATATGGATTAATAAAGGAATTTCTAATCGTCATTTTCATATATTTTGTCGCCCTGTGGCCTATAGCGATAGTTAATTTTGCCCTAAACTTACAAGCATATTTCTTTTATTCTAAGCAACTTTTTTGAAGTAAAAAATATATGATTAGTATAAATTTCGATTGTGAAAAATAGTTTCATTTATTTAGAGCATTTTTAACTTTTTAAACATGAAAAAAACTGTTGTTAAAATCTTTGATAAATTGGTTGGGATATAATGTTCTGAGTTTGGTACAAAAAAAAATTATTGTACTCATATGTTAGACTTCTGAGAAGAGAACTAGATTAAAAAAAAACTATTTGAAGTAAATCATTTTATAAAAATGACAACAAAAGAAACAAAGGCTTCTACCACACAAACTTTCTCAAAGCAATTTCTATTCTTGGAATTGCATTTGCTAAGAATTTCTGATCTGTTTTTATATATTTTTCAGTCGTAATATTTGAAGATTCATCTAGTCCATTTTTTAGGTAATTTTAAAAAACGCACATTAGGCTCATTTTCAACGAATTTATTCATTTCTCTGAATATATTTTCCGTCATTTCCACTCAAATGTTCATTAGGCTAATTTTCTCTGAAAATAATAATTATTCAGTTCAAATGAAATTTGAATTCTTAATTTTAAGTGCTGTTTAATCGGTGATTGTTGACGAGTTTTCAATGGAAGTTAATTACCGAATAATAATTATCGTATATTTCGGTGTTTAAGTTGACCCGTAGTATAAGTCGACTCATTATTTTTAATTACGAGATAGCGAATTTCTCGTATGTCGCGACTATAAAGGCCTGGTTTCTTAGAACTAGTGCTTTATCTGGGCGTCAGCGGAAAGTTGACGTAGAGCTGACACCAAAAAAATAATTTTTTGTTAGCTCAGAGTGAGCAGTCGGGCCAGCGCAGACATTATCTCTCATTGCGCATGCGTTAATAACGTAAACAAATATTTATTTTGAATTCGTATTTATTTTGTTACTGTCGACCAGTGTTTTAGAGAACAAATAATGACTTCGTCCAAGAAGAAACACATTATAGCTGAGCTGAATGAAGAGTGCTATGTTTAATGAAGAAGCTATGTTTAACGTCAAAATCAAAATCTTGGCTGATTTCAATGTGCTGTTGGATGTTGTACGCCATTGCTTCTGTGGTTAAAGTCACGTTGTAATCCAACTGCAGTTGAGTTGGACGGCAATTGTAGTTCAAGATGAGCGTTCGATGACGTATACTATCAAACTCACAAATGGACCAATCAGAGGTTAGCGCTGATTTCCAGCTGACGGCGTCCTGTCCTAAGAAACCAGGCCTTAAGTCGATTATCATTCCCACAGACGTCATGTGTCAAATGATACTAGATACGTGGGAAAATATGAATCAAATGTTATTGTAAAATATTTCAAAAAGTGCGGAATTTCGAATCCTTTGGATGTGGTTGAAGAACTGAAGAATAAAGTTGTAGCGTGGTATCAGTATGACAATACTGCTACCGTTAATGAATACAGCACAAATAGTGTTCTGATATCTTTAAATTTGTAGCTTCATGAGATATAGTTTAAAAGCTTTCATTGTGCTATATTTTTAAATTTTTTTCTGAAATAATCTTGAATAATTATCTGAGCCTTTCTCACACTTAATTTTTTTTCGAAAAGTAATTTAAAAATTTAAAGTATTACTTTTTCTGGAAAAAAAATTTAATGTAAAGAAAATATGATGAGAGAAAATGCAAAACTACTGTAAAAAATTCCGGATAAAATTATCAAATTACTGCAAAAAAAAAACCGGTACTCAGTGTGTCGGTACTTTTTATAAAAAAAATCCATTTTTAACGGAACATGTTACGGAACAAAAAATCTGATATACCGAAATTTTTACACTTATAATTACCGTAAAATCATTGAATTACTCTAATTAAATTATTGTAAAAATTACGGTATAATATTTCTTAAGATAAAAATGGATTTTAGGATAAAATGTGGAATTTGCACATTAAGTACCGGAATGCTAGTACTTTATACCATAATGTGATCCAGACTTTCTTACAGCGTGTGACGCATTAAAGTTACGTAGACCATAAAAGGAAAAAAAAATTATATCCTTAACTAAATCATATTTCATTTTGTACAACGCGGAAAAAAATATGGTAAAATTACCGTACTATATGGTAATGTGATATTTCTTGTAAAAAAATAATTCTTATTAATTAAAACATGATATATTCGGAATTTTAACCATTCATTTGGTAAGTTTTTCCGTTCATATAATAATTATTTTCTAGAAATTCTGGTTTTCAAAATTATAGTTTTTATTATCACACAAAACTGAAAGTAAATTTAACTGAACAAATGGTTTTTATGCCATGCTCTAAGGTATCTTCATAAAATTACCAAATTTTACCACAATTACCAAATTTTATCTCACATACTCACACTTGCTAATTTTACTAAAAGCATTAGCAAAGTGCTTCAGTAAGAATTACCGAGGGTTTTTGATGTTCCCCTAGAGCCAGAAACACGGTCAATTTTACTATGTTCCGGTAATTTTGGCCAACCAGGGAACATGGTAAAATTTACTGAGATTGAACATAGCAACATTGGTCTTATAAAATTTATACATCTCTTTACATACAAGTACGTCCAATTTATTAAAAAAAATCTTGTTTTGATCATTATTCCTATTGAAAGCACTATTTCTATATTTACCTTTCAAATAGCTTGGTCACGAATTTTATATATTTGTCTATGTCTGTCTATTTTCAGAAAATGGTCTTGGAACTTGTTCTGGGCACAAAAAGCAGTCCTAGTGTGGTCACTGCAAGAAACCAGATGTCAAGTCTCCAAGGCTAAATCTCTTACAGAACTGATAAGTTCTCACTGTTCAACATTCCTGCTGTGGTCTATGCAGTTCAAAAATGCTCTACTATTGTGTGATCAAGAGTAACGGAAAACGTAATAGTGAAACCTACCAAGTTGACCACCCTTGCAACACCTGCATAAGTTGACCTCAATTATCAAGAACGGAATTTTTCTATGTAATATAAAGAAGCAAAACCTTTGTAACTTGACCGCCTGTCTATCTTGTATGTTGACCATTGAAATAAGTCACTTTTGTCGAGGAGTATTATGAAATTCTATTCTAAAACCCTCATAAGTTGACCAGAAAAAAAAATTCAGAAAATTTTCTGTCATTTTGCAATGCTTTTTAAAATTTCACTTATTTGGTGAAATAATGTAAAAAGCTAATCTAAACCCTTTTGTGAGTTGACTATCTGGGGAAACTGTAGGGGGTCAGCTTTGGATCATTTCTTTCATTCAAAACATAGGGCTGATGTAAAGTCTAAACAACAGCGCCAAACAACAATGAGGGAATATTTCTGTAACAAATAGGGTTGTGAGTGTGGTAATAACAGAATAATAAGTGCTTAAATAATTTTGTTTTGTCAAAGCTTTCAAATTACATGTTTTCGTGTTCTGATATTTTAAGAAATTATGCATAACTAGCGTAATAATTTTTTTTAAAAAAGTTAGTTAAATATTAAAATTATATGTAACAAATTGAAGTTCATTCGGGTTTAAACACATTTCTTAAGATATTCATTTGACTATTGGCTAAATAAAATTTTCAAGTCAAGTAAGAAATTTTTTGTTAAATATGTAGCAACATGATATAGGAAAGGAAAAATTAAGCAATGACCCACCCCCTCTATAAGTTGCCCACTCGTCTAAGTTGACCACTAAAACAATGCACCACAAGTGGTCAACTTACACAAGTTTTACTGTATAATGTAATGTGTGCCGTAGTTTAAGTGTAGGAAAGAGTATTGTGACTTTAGATGAGAGGAAAGCTTTCTAATTTTGTTGGCCATCTTGTGACAACGCTAAATAAATTTTTTCGTTGATTTAAGGTATTGTTTCGATAGTTTAAAAAAAATTCATATTAGGTGCAGGGATTCCAAATATCCAATTTACTATTCATTAGTGCAATTATGTAATGTTTTAAATGCAATTCTTTTTTTTATTGACTGCTTTAAATATAATGGTTGATTTACAAATTTTTATCACTGAAGCAAATATTAGAATAATTAAAATTCTTAGGGGTGCTCATATTTAGGTAACGTACCTAAAATAAAGAAAATAATAAATTAAAAAGGAAATATTGTCCCGGAAAAAAGTAAGGCTTAAAGCAAGCGAGAAATTCAGATGAAAATAATTAAAATGCGTACAGCAATTTCAATACTATAAACAAGCATCATCATCAATGCCAAAATAAAGAATTGTAATGTTTGGGTCTTGTTAAAGTTTTTGTTTGTGTACAGGAGACTATCAGTATATAGTATTCGCATCTATTCTAAAAAGGCAAAAATATACTACAGGAAATCTCGCTGGCCTCTTCTGTCGTCATAGCAGAACATGACTGTTTCTTATTTTCCCAGTCTTTCTTATTTAATGCATCCCTCTATTGAATTCAATGTGATGGGTTTTTAGAAAATGTAAACGTCTTAATTTCATATAACAAATTAGTTCTTCAATACGTTCACCCTAAAGTAGAACAACTGCTGCCACTTGCAAACGGATTTTTCGCCATCGATAACAAAAATTATTACATTAAAAAATAAGTAGCAGGATGATGCTGTTAAAAATAAGTGAATAAATAAAATAAAATAAAATAAAATAAAATAAAATAAAATAAAATAAAATAAAATAAAATAAAATAAAATAAAATAAAATAAAATAAAATAAAATANCACTGTGAAGTTCGGCGGTGGAGGAATTATGGTGTGGTCCTGTTTCTCATGGTTTGACCTTGGACTCTTGGTGTTAGTGCGTGGAACCCTGAACGCAGAAGGGTATAGAGACATCCTGGACAATTCGGCGCTTCCCACCCTGTGGCAACAGTTCGGTAATGGCCCGTTTGTGTTTCAACACGATAACGCTGCCATTCATAAAGCACATGCCATCACGGACTGGTTTGATGAAATGGAGGTGCAAGAGCTTGACTGGCCACCCCAAAGTCCCGACATCAATCCAATTGAGCATCACTGGGATGAGTTGGAGCACCGGTTGAGGGCCAGACCACAATGTCCCAAAACCACCACTCAATTCCTCGCCATGTTACAGGAGGAATGGCGGGCAATACCTGCCACCGTGTACAAACACCTAGTGGATAGCCTTCCTAGAAGGGTTAAGGCTGTGATTTAGGCGCGTGGCGGCCCTACGCCCTACTGACTTGATACTAGCACCTCATGTATCCGAAATGAGGGGTGTCCGGTCATTAATGGCCAGATAGTGTAGTTCTTCCACACGTTCACCCTAAAGTAGAACAACTGAAATTTGCAAACGAATTTTTCGCCATTGATAACAAAAATTATTATATTAAAAAATAAGTAGAAAGATGATGCTGTTAAAAATGAAATAAAATAAAATAAAATAAAATACAAGCGAATATTCAACCGAAAGTTGAAAAAACCCATGCAAAAACTGCCTCCTACCATTGAGAACACAAACCAAGATCGAAATTAAAAACAATATTAATTCTTTCCTTGATTATTTCATTTGGACTATTCAAATAAACTGATCTCCATATTTAATAATTTAAATTCAAAGAAATTTGATACACGAGCAACTGAATTTGTCAATATAAGTTCTGTAAATTTTATTAATGAAAAACTGAAATTTACTGTTACCTACGGAGTTAGCAGCGTTGCACTTATACGATTTATTTAGTTTAAATTGCTTTTTTTTTAAAAATAATTTTATGATTAGGTAGATTTCAACTTTATGATTCAAGAAAAAATAATATATCTTTATAGTTAGATAAATTTTGAATTATTGCTTCAAGAGAAAATGTTGTCACATTATTAGGTAAATTTTTACATTCAATATTTACCCACCCAATTGTATATCCTTTTTACGAGCTCACACTCAGAAAATTTTCACCCATAGATAGGTATTAAAGAATAAATTGTTGATTCAAGAAAGAATATAATTATACGATTAGTAACATTTCAAATCACTGATTTAAAAAAATTTTATTACTTAGTTAAGTAAGTTTTAAAGTGCTTATTGAAAAAAATATAATTATGTGATTAGATAAGTTTCCAACTGTTCATTTAAGAAGAATTTATAATTAATAAAGCAGCAGGTTTTAGACTGCTAATTCCAGATAAATGCAACTATATAATCAGTTTAACTTCAAATTACTGATTAAAAAAATTAACTTCATAGTTACATACTGATTCAAAAAATAAACTACCAGTAAATGTTAATGTGCTTATTTAAGAAAAATTGTAATTATTTTATTAGATAAATTTTTAACTTTTCATTCAGGAAAACTTTTTAATTAATTAATTAGATTTCAAATTGCTAATTCCTGAGAAATGCAAATAGATCATTAGTTAAATTTCAAATTGCTCATTCAAAAAAAAGCTTAATTATATAGATAAGTAAATTTTAAGTACTTATTTAGGAAATTTTTTTAATTAATTAGGTATATTAATAAATTGGTAATTCCAGGCACATGCAAATGTATAATTAGTTTAACTTCAAATTACTGATTAAAAAAATTAACTACATAGTTTCATACTGATTCAAAAAATAAATTACCAGTAACTGTTAATGTGCTTATTTAAGAAAAAATATAATTATTTTATTACATAAATTTTCAACTTTTCATTCAGGAAAACTTCTAATTAATTAATTAGATTTCAATTTGCTAATTCCTGACAAACTCAAATATATAATTAGTTAAATTTCAAATTGCTCATTCAAAAAAACTAATTACATAGATAAGTAAATTCGAAAGTGCTCATTTAAAAAAATATATAGTTATATGATTAGATAATTTTCCGAATCTTTATACAAGAAAATTTTTTAATTAATTAATTAGATTTCAGATTGCTATTTTCAGATAAAAGCAGACATATAATTCGTTAAATTTCAAGATGCTGATTCAAAAAACATTTAATAATCAAGCAAATCTCAAAATGCTAATTCAAGAAAAAATGTTATTCGATAAATTCCGAATTGTTGATTTAGGAAAAAAATATATAATTGCATGATTTCAACAAAAATAGTTAACTAAAACTTTAGCTGTGACAAATAGTTATACACCCATAAGGTGACACATAGAAGCATGTGCTTTTAAATATTCTTCTGAACTATATATACATATATATATATATACATAACTGCCAACTTTTACGCATTTGGCGTAAAATTTTATTTTCATATATAAAGTGGTAGTAAATATATGCTAATTTTTCTTTTATAAACCTAATTTTTAAATGATTTTGATCACCACTATTCTTAAAAAAATTAAGCGTATATATTGTTATGCGTTATTATCATTGTAATCAGCTTAAGCTTATT